>NC_056750.1:36575675-36815459 GCF_019279795.1 Protopterus annectens
TCTATCCTCCCTCTCATTCACACACATATATTCTGTCTTAGTCCTGCTGACCTTCATTCCTCTTCTCTCTATTGCATATCTCCACCTCCCCAGGGTCTCCACCTGTTCCCTACTCTCACTACAGATCACAATGTCATCTGCAAACATCATAGTCCATGGGGACTCCTGTCTGATCTCGTCTGTCAACCTGTCCATCACCATTGTAAATAAGAAAGGGCTCAGATCTGATCCTTGATGTAATCCCACCTCCACCTTAAACGCGTCACTCCCACCACAGACCTCACTGCTGTCACACTACCCTTGTACATATCCTGTACCACTCTTACATACTTCTATGACACTTCCGACTTCCTCATACAATATCACAACTCCTCTCTCTAGGCACCCTGTCATATGCTTTCTCTAAATCCACAAAGACACAATGTAACTCTTTCTGACCTTCTCTGTACTTCTCCATCAACACTCTCAGAGCAAACCTCGCATCTGTAGTGCTCTTTCCTGGCATGAAACCATACTGCTGATCACTAATCATCACCTCCCTTCTTAACCTAGCTTCCACTACTTTTTCCCATAACTTCATGCTGTGACTGATCAGTTTAATCCCTCTGTAGTTACAACAGCTCTGCACATCACCCTTATTCTTAAAAATCGGTACCAAAACACTTTCTCCATTCCTCAGGCATCCTCTCACTTTCCAAGATTTCATTAAATAATCTAGTTAAAAACTCCACTGCCATTTCACCTAAACACCTCCATGCTTCCACAGGTATGTCATCTGGACCAACAGCCTTTCTGTTCTTCATCCTCTTCATAGCTATCCTTACTTCCTCCTTGCTAATCCACTGCACTTCATGATTCACTATCTGCACATCATCCAACCTTCTCTCCCTCTCATTCTCTTCATTCATCAACCCCTCAAAGTACTCTTTCCATCTGCTCAACACACTCTCCTTGCTTGTGAGTACGTTTCCCTCATTATCCTTTATCACCCTTACCTGCTGCACATCTTTACTAGCTCGGTCCCTCTGTCTAGCCAATTGGTACAGGTCCTTTTTTCCCTGCTTAGTGTCCAACCTTTTATACAACTCTTCATACGCCTTATCCTTAGCCTTCGCCACCTCTCTTTTTGCCATGCACCTCATCTCCTTATACTCTTGTCTACTTTCTTCATCTCTTTGACAATCCCACTTCTTCTTTGCCAACCTCTTTCTCTGTATACTCTCTTGTACTTCTTCATTCCACCAACATGTCTCCTTGTCCTCCTTCCTCTTTCCAGATGTCACACCAAGCACCTTTCTAGCCATCTCTCTTACTAGCTCTGCTGTAGTTACCCAGCTATTTGGTATTTCTTAAGAAAACAGCTAGTGATACATCTGGTGAGGATTTGTCCTCTTACACTGACACTGAAACTGATAGACAGCAAACGTCACCAGCATATAAAAAAACTTGTTCTAATGAACAAGGCAGTTCAACTCAGGGCATGGGTTCAGTCCCTTTATTAGTAGAAAATGGAGGAGGGGGTGGGAAGCATAACTATAGATGGATCTCTGGAGGCAGTGTTGAACCTGTTGAAACCCAGATAAATCTTGAAAACAACGTTCTTAACATTTCATCCATTGTATTGTCAGCTTCAGATTATGTTATACTTAATAAAGGACTGAATTTATGGAAGATACTTTTGTGGAAGATCATAAATTATTGAATCTCAAATTGCATTTCCATGATGTTGGTTCTGATGGTGATGTTAGTCACCCTAGTTGTTTTAAGTTTTATAAATCTAGCTTTATTCCACCTATGAACAAAAATGTTGAGATATTTCAAAAATGTGTCTTGAGAGAATTTCATTTCAATTCTAACCAGAACAAAAATCTCTTTCTGCATAATTTAACGACATCAGAAATGGAAGTCTTGGATAGATTAAGGAATAATAAAAATATACTCCATTGCCACTCAGTTCAACACTCATTTTATCCAGTCAGTTCTATCACTAATCAATGACCACCACAATTCACCCCTCCAACTTCCATCTCTTCTCAAAAGCAACCCACTGTCCTTTAGTTTTCAGCATGTCCCAACATCAACCATAAAAAATTACTAGCCAAGTTAAAACCAACACCCTCAGCTGCCAATAACCCTCCTACTGAGTTCCTCAAAATAGGTGCAAAAGCACTAGCCTTCTCTTTCTCCATTCTAATCAACCAGTCAATAACTGAAAACTATGCCCCACCCTTCTGGAAAAAATCCATTATTATACCCCTTCATAAAGGAGGTACTTCAACAGAATTAACAACTTTAGACCTATTGCTATCCTATTACCCCTCTCTAAAATCCTCGAGAAATGTATTCACTCCCAACTTATGAAACATAACCAAAAACAACCTCCTCTCCAACACCCAGCACTGTTTCAGGCCCAACCACAGTACTACTACTGCTCTCCTCAACTCCACCAGCATAGAAAACCAATACAGAAATGAGGGCAACCTTGTTTCTTCACTTTTCCTTAACCTTTTCAAAGCTCTTTTATATTGTTCCACCAAAATCTCATCTCTGAACTTGCAACACTAGGTCTCACTTACCCCTCTATCTTCTGGTTTCACAGTTATTTAAGCAACCATCAGCAGGCAACTAAATGGCAACATAATCTTTCAGCATTTCAACCATTCTCTGTTGGTGTACCCCAAGGGTCAACATTTGGCATCCTTTTATTTAATATTTTCATAAATAAACTTCATGCCGCTACATTTTCCACTCTCTTATAATATGTTGATGATTCACTGATGATGTAATGCTTATCTGCTCTGCCCCATCCATAAGAAAATTACAGGAAATGATTCAAGAATTTTTCACTGACATTGAAACATTGAAATATGGCTAACAAATTCTAACTTGTGCTCAACACCAAAAAAAAAAACAAAAAAACAAAAAAAAGTATCATATTTACTCCAAAACAAACACCTTAACCAGAAACACACATTTCATTTTACCTCAAGTAATAACACAGAAATAGAAATCATAAGCCAAATGAAACTACTTGGAGTCATAATAGATAACAACCTCAAATTTGTTCACCACATACTTCATTCCATCAAGAAAACTCCCCAAAAACTCATCTCCTTCTATAGGGTTAAATACTACTTGACAGATCAAGCAACAGTTACCTTAGCAGCAACATACCTCCTTCCTTTTCTCTTATATGCTTCCCCTATTCTTAGAAATATCAACACCACATACAAAACTAGACTGGCCTCCTGCTACTAGCTAAATTTGCAACCAGCAAGCCTTGTAAAACATATCACTGCCTTGCATTAATACTATGAAACTGTCTTGAACTCCTAAACCAGTTGACATACTCACAAGTAATCATTGCCCACAACCTATTGTACTCTTCAGACAAATGCCCAGCCTTGCAAAAATATTCTCTGTACTATTCACCCACTAAAGATTCTTGCTCTAGCAATAACCCTTTACTATGCATCAGTAGGATGTTTAACACTGCTGAAGTCTCTCTCTACTTTCATTGTGTGTCAAAACTCAGGAATTAAGTACCTACACAGTTAAAACAGGTAGGAAACTTAGTTTCAAAACTTTGCTTAAACAGCACCTGTGCCAAAGATAGCTCTGTTCTTCCTGCTCAACTGGCTAACTTTACTTAGATTACTTTTCTCCAGCTCTTACAGCCACTTTGCTTCCCAATCGTTTTATAGCTTATTGCTCTTCCTCATCCTGCACTTATTTCCTAAACTCTTACCCTTCCTCCTCCTCATACTGAACTTATTTCCTAAACTCTTACTTTTCCTCCTCTCACACCCCACCACTAACTCCAATTCACCCTGTGTCCATTTCCACTCCTGCTTATTTCCAGAACTTCTCCTTTCATATCTTTCTTATCATGTTTAAGCTGGTAACACTTCATAATGCCAAAATCCTGAAACATCGAATTTTGTATGGCCGAGACCATATGATCGAACTTTTGGAATCCCGACATTGTGAACAGAGCTTTGCATACAGCGTGGAATGGGAGATTTCCCTTTTCCTTGCTGTAGTGTGATCTCGGACTTGGAATATTTAAGTAGCGGGGGTGGAGGGGTGCAGGGGGGCTTGTCCCCCCTGCAGAAACATTTAAATTGTTTTTTTTCCTTTGGATTTGTTTAGGAATTTTGATATTCCGAAACATCGATCATATGGTCTCAGTCATATGAAATTCGATGTTTTGTAATTTCGAGATTATGAAGTGAATCTGTTTAAGCTATATTCTACTTGTCTGTCTGTAAAATATTACGAAACTCAAAAACACCTCAGTTTGATCTTTTTCCTGCAGCTATCATGCAATAAATACATTGTTACTGTATATTTCTCTCGTCAGTAATTAGACAATTTATGTTAATTTTTCTCTTTTTGTGTTAAAATGTATTTATGTAAGAAATATTTAAAAATCATTTAAATAAGTTCATGTATATATATTTTTACCATGTAATTACAGTATAAAAGTACATTATGTGTAACTTAAATGTGGAGCTTTTTTCCTCCGACCTCTGCTGAAAATGAGTTTTGCCCAGTTGGACTTTTCCTGATCAACAAAGACAAATGAATACATAAATAATTAAATAAATATTACTACTTGTACATTTAGATGCATTGAGATGTGTGCCTTACAAGAGACAGAGTCCAACAGAGATTATGTTGGGGGATGGTCAGTCTGATTGATTCTGAGATATTTCTTAAGTGGAAGATAGGCAGAGCATTATTCTATTGTCTTTGTATCATTATTTATTTATTTATTTACGATTTATTTAACATCTGTTAACCAGGAAAGTTTGATTGGGATAGACCCCATTTTCAGCAGAGGCCCGGGGAGAAACACTCTAAGCAAATGTTTTATTACTAAACTCAAAAACACCCCAGTTTTATCTTTTTTGCACTGCGATGTGTACTAGCCTTCTTTCAATTGCCCTCCTCTGTTTCTAGTCACATCAGAATTACCACATGGGGTCTGAATGGAGAGATAATAAATCAGTAAGCAAAGGAGTAGTAGTGCTGGAACTGAATTCATCCTCAAGTCTTGTTGCGTACCTTCACAAGGTTGACCCTGTTTTGCACAAAATCTCACCAAGACAACACTGATATATAGACTGTATTTTATACAGCATATATGAGGGACAGAAGTAGGTTAAAAAATAAAAAAGATAACTGGGTGCACAAGACCCAGGATAAAAAAGTGTCCAATCCTGGTAGGTGCACTGGTGCCAGGACTGGAAAAAAATGACAGTGTAGATACTTCAAGACATGGAAACATTCCTACAATGGGGCCAGGCCAGGCTCAGAGGGAGGATAGCAACCCTCTTGTAGAAGGGAGTAACACTCCACAAAAATCACACAACTACAAAAGAACCATAAAGATGATAGGCTACATTGAGAATAAGAAATAAATTATGTATTGTTAATATTATTCAAGAAGCCCAAAATTTCCAGACAGAATATATAAAAAAAGATTAAGAAAGAAATTAGAGGAAAGAAAAATACTCACACAAGAAATACTGTCAGAAGCTTCAAATAAAAATGTATGTTCATTAATGAAATTCATTTTACAGACCAAGAAACCTTGGGCCATTTGGAAAAAGAAGTGACCGAGGAAGTGCAAAAATATATGGAACAAAATCTAGAGATTTTTGAAAGGTATAAAAAAGAAATATGGACATGGAAAAGAAAGAGAGCTCTGATATTGTGCAATATTTATGTAAAGGAGAAAGCCAAATTAATCAACACAAAAAAGGCGGCCCCAAAGATATTCAAAAAGAAATACAGGCAAAGGCATCCAGATATGGAAAATTTCAAAATACAAAAAATAAGATCACAAAGTAGGAACATAGAACAGAAGATTAGTAAAATGGAAGTTAAAAAAATAGAAGCAGAAGTTATGGAATGATTGTGAAGTGAAGGATTTAGTGTAGAAAGTCTAACACAGGTTATATCCTAGCATGATGGAACAACGAGCCCCCGAGGTAAGGAGAAACAGGAGGAGCAGGAGACATATAAAGAAATATGGACATGGGAAAGAAAAAGAGATTTACACAAGAAACACTGTCAGAAGTATACTGTCATAGCTGTCATAACTGAAACCTGGTTAAAGCCCCACATTAAAGACTCAGAAATCACAACTAATGGTTACAGCATTATAAGACAAGATAGGCTAACCAAATGAGGTGCTGGTGTGGCAATTATGTTTAAAGACTCTCTAAACTGTACTTCCCCAGTCATCCCCAGCACTGAAATACTAGCCACATGTCTGCAATTTAATCCTCAAAAAGCCATTAATATTATAACTGCAGACATGTGGCTAGTATTTCATTGCCACATGTCTGCAATTTAATCCTCAAAAAGCCACTAATATTATAGCTGACCATCTGCCCCCCGGTAACAACCTTCCTAGCATAGAATCCCCATCTCTCTTGGTCAGCTTCCTCTTTCAGCGAAGAAATTATCATCCTAGGTGACTTTAACCTGGACTGGCTCTTCTGCTCCTCTAACTGTCCCACTAACTTTATTAACCTATACAACTTCACCCAATTTATTATCTGTCCCACCTGCTCTGACAAACATTCCAAAAAAGCAGCCATTACTTGACTGGCTATTAACCAACAAGCCAAACCTGGGGTACAAAGTTGGCTGTCTACCAGTCACACTAAGTGAACATGCCCTTACACTTCTAGTAAGAAAAAGAATTCCAACCCAAACTTACATACCCATCAAATACACCCATAGCAAGAACAACTTCGCCCCTGACACATTTAATCTACTTCTTCAACATTGTGACTGGACTCCATTAAAAAACCTACAACTAGACCTTGCAGTGGAATACTTTAACAACAAATTCCTTGACATCTTAAATAATCTTCCCCCCACCAGGAAAATATGCCACAAATCCAAACAGTTACCATGGCAATCTAATGATACTACACTTCTAATCAAACACAGGGATAGAGCCATTGTCATTATATCATACCACCAAAGACAAAAGTGATTTCTCCCTGTATCAGCAACTAAGAACCCAAGCTAAGAAACAAATCACCAGTGATAAAAAAAAAACTTATTTTCAAACCTCACAACAAAAGCACCTGAACAACCCACAAAAGTTCTGGCAAAATATTAAGTACCTCCTTAACCTTGGAAAACCCCCCACCCCTGCTCCCTCCACATCCAGTACCTCTGAGCCCTTAGCCTCACAGTTCAACTCATACTTTATCAACTCTCTCACCTCTCTCCTAGACAACAAACAAAATCTACCACTCACAGCCCCCCCACCACTGAGAACACAAAGTATTTCTCCTTTAAACCCATTCAAACATAAAAAACACCTAAGTAAACTAAACCATGCTGTCTTGCTGCAGACCAGCTACCCAATGAATTCCTAAAAGTAGCTGCTTCTTTCGTCGCCTACCCCTTATCCATCCTAATCAATCACTCCGTCTCTGAACAGCATGTGCCTCACCTCTGGAAAATTTCCCACATCATTCCCCTTCACAAGATGACCCTTCTAGAGATATCTCAAATTACCGGGCAATTGCCATCCTCTCTCCCATAGCAAAAATCCTAGAAAAATGTATCCATCAACAGCTCCTTAATCACCTCACCACTAACAACCTTCTATCCAGCTCTCAGCATAGCCATAGCTTCAGACCCAAACATAGTACAAACACAGCACTAATAACCTTTACTGATATTATTTGTCACCTCAAAAATGAAGGACAACTAGTCTCAGCAATTTTCCTGGACTGTCAAAAGCCTTTGACACAGTATCCCACCAACTGCTATTCAACAAACTCACAACATGGAATCTCAATTCATTATCACTAATATGGTTTCACAGCTATCTGTCAAACCATCAACAGGCTACAAAATGGGAGAACAAACTCTTTCCACTACTACCAGTATCCACTGGTGTACCCCACGGTTCCATACTTGGTCCCCTCCTCTTTGTCATATTTATCAATAACCTAAATTCTGCCACCCAACTTTCAACTATCGTCCAATACGCAGATAACTCCTCTCTTATCTGCTCAGCCCCCCAAGAACTTCAACACAAAATGCAAACATCTTTCCAGGACATTGAAAAATGCTTCTCCAACCATCAACTCATTCTAAACCCCAATAAGACTAAATTAATGATTTTCACAAAGGAATCTCCCAAGTTCAGCTCACTACCTCTCTCTGTCTACTCCTCTAATGGAACAAAGATTCAACCAACCAATCAGACCAAATTCCTAGGAGTTACTATAGATGACAAACTAAAGTTTGATAAACATATCTCCTTAACAACCAAAAAGTCCACACCAAACTTGGCACTCTCTACAGGGCCAAACCATACCTCATTCACCAAGCCAGACTAGCCACAGCAAGATCCCACTTACTATGTACCCTCCTCTATTGCTCACATATTTTCACCAACCTACGCTAAGCTGACCTTAATAATCTAGAATCCTGCTATAACAAAATAGCTACATTTGCAGCCAATCATCCTCACAAAAGTCATCATTGATCCACTCTTCAGCAACTCAACTGGCTGGAACTTCCCAACCTGTCAACTCTAAATCAACTCACCTTTGCCAACAAGGTCATACACATCCTCAATAACTGCCTTTCACTTTCAGACCTGGTCCAACCTAACTTAAACTGCAGGTCCCTTAGGTCTTCCAACAGACTAAAGTTAAAAGTTAACCAGTCTCACAACTATCATGACAGCTCCCTCTATTCCTGTAAAACAGCTAAGGACTGGAATGCTCTTCCTCAGCACATCCAAAATGATCACATCTCCTCATTTAAAAAAGTCTAAAAGAATACCTCAGTAGCAAGTGGCTCTGCCCCTGTATTTCACCTGGTTAATTCCATTCCCACTTTCCTCCACAACCCTCTTCTCGAGTACCTCTTTCCTGCACCTTAAGCACCTAGTGCCTATATCCAATGTCTACATCTGATTTGTTTATTTTTCTGTTAGATTTTGATTATTCCAGTTACTATATCTCTGCAATATCTTATACTACATGTTTTTAACAACTATTGGTTTCTTTAGTAACTATGCTAATTGCACTGTTGTTAACTACCATTTATTAGTACTCATTTTATTACTACTTGTTCTATACTAATTAATATACTGGAGCTTTTCTCCCCAGGTCTCCACTGAAAATGGGCTACTTGCCCAGTCGGACACTACCCAGGTAATAAATGTAAATGAAATAAAATAAATAATAAATAAGTAACAAGAAAAGCCAAAGGCAGTGAGTGTATTCCAGCAACAGACCCAAACTTTAAATAATAATAATTTAAATAATAAATAAATTTAACATGGTGCAAAATGTATGCAAAGGAGAATGCAAAACTAATCAATACAAAAAGAGCAGCACCAAAGATATTTGAAGAGAAATGTAGACAAAGGCATCTGGATATGAAACATTTTACAATACAAAAAATAAGAAAACAAAGATGAAAAGTAGAAAAGAGGATTAGTAATGGAGAAGTTAAATAAATAGAAACTGATGTTATGGAGTACCTGCGAAGTGAAGGATTTAGTGTAGAAAATCTAACTCAGATAACATCACAGCAGGATAGAGCAACAGATCCCTAAATTAAGGAGAAACCGATGAAGTGGAAAACATCTGATCAGTTGCCATATGAAGATACTTTGGAGCCTTTCCTAGGAAACCAGTACAAATGTTCAGTTGGAATTCCACAACAAGGGAAAGAACAAGAAACTGGCATCTCTGACACAGTCCATATTTTGGAGTGATAGGCCAATGAATTCTCATATGAAAGAGCAACAGATGAGACAGGATGAAACTGAACAGAATGTGACACAGGAAGATGCTCTGGAACTTTCTATAGAATGCTCTTAGGAAATGGAGAACAAAGAATGTGCCCTCAGTTTAGAAGAAAATGATCTAAGATAAGAGTTTCTTGATTTAATAGAGATGGACAGACCTACTAAGATCAATGGAAAAAATAGACTATAGAAAGTCAATAAAACCCATAAAGTTAGAAGTTTGATAAAACAAATGAACACAGTAATTAGGACAGCTCCTAGAGATTCATGTGATCTAACAGAAGTAAATAGAATATATTACTGTGCAGCTAAATTAAAAACAGATAATATCTTACCTCAAAAACACAGGGCAGTAAGGAAAGGGAAGGGGAGAAATCACATGCCATCATGGAAGTATCGAAGAGAGAAAACTATAACGCAATTAAGACAAGAAGTGTTACTGTTAGAAGAGTATAGAAGAGGGAACAGATCAACAAAAATACTCAGAAAGATAGACGTGATAATGAAAACTGCAACATCAGATCGGGATCTATTGTGCATTATCGCAAATAGTAAACTAAAACTATCAACAGAGGCAGAAAAACTTAGAAGATATGCAAATAAATATAGAGGAAAAGTACAGAAAAAACATTTATTGATGACCCAAAAAGTTTTATAGAGACTTGGGAAACAAGGCAACAGGAATTGAAACACCGTTAAAAAAAGGAAGAAATAGATACATTTTGAAGAAATATCTATGAAGATCCTGTGGAACATAACAAAGATGCTGAATGGATAGAAGAAGTAAAAAAAAGAATAAGAAGTTCAAATGTACAGGATTTATTTAGTTTTATTTATTTTTTATTTATTTATTTGACATTTGTTGACCGGGATAATTCATCTGAGCTTCCGCCCCTTTTCAGAGGAGGCCTAGGGAGAAAAGCTCCACAGTCTAAAGTATGCAATTAAAAAATTCCACAGTACTTGTTAAGCAAGTAATACATTCTCAATGTAGGTTATGTATGTAAAAAGAAGATAACATACAAGTAGTAAATTCTCAGTACAGGTTATGTAAGCAAACATATAATAAGGATATGAAATAGGATGAAGTAATAGTCAGAGAGATTGTAACAAAGTTAAGAAAAACTCCTACTGGAAAACCTGGGGCCCAGATGCAGTACCTAACTTCTTGCTAAAAGTATTAACATCTTTACATGAAGATTTAGCCATGAGTAAAAACTATTTATATGCACACCGCAAACAGACACCAGTCTGGTTAACGTATAAACTATACACCGGAATAGATGCCAATAGAATTTACAGTCATTTAAAAGAAAACTCAATCATGGCAATAGAACAAAAGGGTAATAAAATAAAGTTATATGGGACAAAGGAGCATTTGTTGTTAAATAAAGTCATAATGGAGAACTGTAAAAAGGGGGAGAATCTAAGTATCGCATGGATAGACCACAATAAAGCATTTGACAGTATTCCACATTCATGGATGAAAGAGTGCTTAAAAATGTGTAAGATACACCCTACACTGACTGATTACATTAGAGCGACCATGAAACAATGTATATGTTTACAGTTATAAAGTGCAAATTATTATTCCAGGGATAAAATTCAAAGGGGAATATTCCAGGCAGCCTCTTTGTCACCGCTGCTCTTTTGTCTTGCCCTTAAGCCATTAAGCTATCTACTTAACAGATTATGTCATGGCTACAATTTGGCTCCCAGAAAACAACAACGTGTAAAGACTTCTCATCTTCTTTTTGTGGATGATTTAAAACTATATAGTTCATCAGATGTGGAACTGAAAGCACAACTGCAAGTGATCAAAACTTTCTCAAATGATATAAGAATGTCATTTGGTCTTGATAAATGTGCAAAAGCAACCTTTAAAGCAGGAAGGCTGCAGCACCAAGAAAACATCAGCCTGGGACAGGAATGAGATATAAAAGAACTTGAGCAAGAGGAAGTGTATAAATATTTGGAAATTGATGAAGGATCAACAATTGAACATGAACAAATGTACATTAAACTTAGTAAGGAATATTTTAGAAGACTAAAATTAATACTGAAAAAAGTGCTGACATATGGGAACAAAGTTCAAGCTCTTTCTGTCCTAACTTACAGTTTTGGAGTGATTGACTGGCCCTAAAAGGTGTTGGATCAGTTGGACAGGAAAACAAGAAGGATGCTTCATGCTCATCAAATGATTTATAAAACTCAGTATACACCAAGACAATATATTCCCCATTTTGAAGGAGGTATGGGCCTCCTCAAAACTGATTACATGTATAGATTTGCAGTCGCAGGACAGCATGCATATCTGCTGACCTCACAAACCCAAATGTAGTGAAAGTTTTAAAACATGAGAACACGTCTAAGATGACTTCCCTGCTTAGTTTAGCAGAAGCATATCGGTGTCAAATGGGAATGAAAATCAAACCAGATGCAGACAGAAATCAGGCAGCAAATGAATGTGCCAAAAAAAAGAAAGAATATAAGGTGAAGGCTCAGATGAGAAGGCAAAAATATGGAAAATGCATACATATAGTTCTAAGTACAGAAAACTCCTGGAACAACCTCATGTCGATCAGTATTTAATGCAGGAATGGTTAAGGAGAGGTGATTTTAAACCAAAAGACGAAAGTTTAATATTGTTGGCCTAAGACAGTGGACTACGTACACATTACTTTACAAATCCATTGAACATGTGGGAGAAACAGACAAATGTATGTTTTGTAAAACAGAATTGGGAAAGGTTGCACATATTTTTACTGGTTGTGATATACTAATGGGAGAAGGACTGTATATCGAAAAGTATAATAATGTGGCAAGACTTGCATTGAGGATTGTACAAATATTATAATATTGAAGTAGCTGAAAAACATTGGAAACATGAGCTACAAAGGATTATAGAAAATGTTGAAGTTTATATCACATGAGATCAGCCGTTACCAACAGTTCAAAAGATAGATGTGAGAAAACCAGATATAGTAGTCCGCGAAAAGAAGACAAAAGTAGCAATCATCACTGAAATTGGTACACCCACTGACTACAGTGTCTTATGTACAGAGACAAACAGTCATAAAATACTAGGAATTGGAGACAGAAATGAAGACAATGTGGAAGAAGGATACCCAGACAGTTCCAATAGTAGTAGGAGCAACAGGTCTTATAAAAAACAATTTTACAGTCATACTTAGATATGTTACTGATACATGTAACTCCATATGAATTGCAGAATAAGTCATTGCACATTGTGGGTGCTGCACTTCTGGTTAATATCAAAGATTGAATCAATACTAATTTCATGAACTTTAATCATAATTTAACTTAAGAATGGGGCCCATTCCTGTCATGGTATTAGAATGCAAAAGTCTTGGAGAAATTAAAAGAATAAGACCATCTGCACATGGTAAGCACAAACTTTATTTGATTATTAACCATTACTTAGAAGCAAGTCTGAGTACAGAGTAATTATTGTATTCCTTTAACATCTGATATTGTTGAACACGAGCATGTAGTACACAGTTTGGAGCATTTCCAGTTCCTATTTCTCTCATTCTTGTGTTTGTTGTTTATTATCACAGATGTTGCAGACAGTGGCAGTGTAGAATTCATACCACCTGATGTCAGAATATTGGTAGCCTCTGATGATGATGGTGGTGATATAGAGGCACAGACAGGAGGTGCAGAGGTCCAGTCTGATGCTGAGGTTGTGGCTCACACATCCCTTGGCCTTATTTTGGACAGAGTCATTATGCCAACGCATACCCATTCCACTAAGCTCTCATAGGTTCATAGGTTGGTACTAGGCTATCGGCCCTAGGGCCTATACAAGCCTCTCAAATATGGGACAGGTTGAGGTTGACACTGTTGATAGGGGTAGTGTTGTTACTCTGGTTACAGAGCTGGTTGAGTCTGCACGTAGCCATTGTGTGGGCATGTTACCACAAAGGAAGGATGCTAATGTTGCTTGGAGGAGGCCTACTGTCCACCCTCATCCTGCTGTTTTATTACATGCGACCAGACATTTATAGAGCCATCATGAAGGTAAAGACAGGTTCCACCAGGGCCACAAAAGAGTGCAAGTCCTAAATGTGGTGCATTCTGATGTGCATGACCATCTCAACCATGTGGGTGACTCATTGGTTCAAATATGTGACACATTGGATCAAGCATTGTCTGTAATGAAACATCTGCTGGGAGAGGGTTGGCAGCCACAGAGCTGCAACATCCTATGGTGTTAGCTGACATGGCCATGCCAGATCCTGCTCCCAAAGTGGCACTACTTCCACTGTTCCATCAGTGATTGACGTGTCCACACCCAGACATGGTAGGCCACGGGGTTGTGGTCCTGGATGTAGTTATGAAGGCAGCTCATCCAGCAGACATCACTCACATTCAAGCAGCAGCCCCACTTGAATTGGGGATGTGGAAGGGGCAGTGCAACTCTTGGCAGAACAACGACACTGAACTGACAACTCTACCATGCACAGATCACATCTGTCTGACATAGCAGGATGTAGTGCTAGCACAAAGTTTGAATGTGCACACACACACACACACACACACACACACACACACACACACACACACACACACACACACACACTTCACAAAAACTGACCATACGGGCTCACACACATGCAAGCTAGGAAAATCTTAATGTTGATTGGGATATAGTTCCTGTTAGTGGCCCTGAGATGTTTCCTAATTTACTGAATATTCTGCATTTCTTATTCACATGCATATTGACTACTTTGGTGCCAGCCTTGGCCCCTTCCCCCTTACTCAAATGATGATGACTGTGCCATGCCCTTTGTTCATTTATTTTTGACCTAGGGTTTGCATATATGTCTGATGCACAGAGCGGATAGCTAAGTCAGTCTTTCTTACTATACTGATTTTATGCGTATGTATGACATAAGAATATTTTGGATGCTTTTTTACATGCTCATTTCAGAAGGTTTATTTTTTAGTTAGTGCTGTCATTCATGCATTCTGTGCAGTCATATTGCAGTCCTCCTTATTGATCTGTTAAACTGTTGATACAATTGTCTTGTGGGTAAGTGACCATCTTGATGGTAGTTATTGTGTACAATGCATAGCTTTATGCTACTGATATCATTTTTATAAGCCTATAAGCCATTTGTGGACACATCACGCACATTCTGATTGAGTACATTTACGATTAACAGTATGCTGGTATATAAGTTATATTTACACATTCTTACACATCTGTTCATATACTACAGGCTCCACACTTACCTTGATATTACTGCAGGTGCAAGTCATGTTCTTTGGGGCTGTCCCTGTCTGATGCTATCTGTACACAGCCATTATGTGGGGAGGTGAAGTTTGTAGACATTGGCTGGCATCAGTATTAATATCTGTATGTGCTTAAGTTGTTAAGCGTATTCCTTCGCTGGTGAGTGTGTGTGCTGTCCTTTGCCTCCTAGCCATTGTGAGGACATAATGTGCACACTTATGTCTGCTGGCTTCCTCAGAATCCTCATCTGTATGTGCTGGAGGTGCTGGCCCTGCTTGTAGTCCAGGAATGTGTGGTCCTAGCCATTGTTGTCCCTTTTGCACCTATTTTCTCAAGACAATATTGTGCAGCATGGCACAGACTGTGAGAATTTCTGCACAGGTGCCTGGGTTGTACTGCAGGACACCCCCTGATGTGTCTAGACAGTGGAAACGTGACTTCAGCATACTAAATACATGCTGTATGATGCTTCTAGTTTGAGTATGGGTATCTTTGTATCCTTCTTCTGTGGGTGTGTGTACATTTCTGATGGGTCTCCTGAGCTATGGTTCCAGTGCATAACCTGCATCACCCAGTAGATGACCTTGTGAATCATGACTCCTAGCAAACCTTGTGTAAAGCTGCGAGGTGTGTCACATGTAGTCATGGTAACTGCCTGGGTTGCCTGCACACACATTGAGGATGATCCCTCAGGTATTAAGACAACCTGGCAGTTGATTGAGTGGAATCCCTTCCTGTTGATGTATGTCCTTCCATGTTCACCAGGTGGGGCTTTTATTTCTATGTTAGTGCAGTCTATGGTCCCCATAACGTCAGAGAAGTGTGCTACAGTGTTAAATTCCTGCATAGTTATTGTTCTGTCCTCTGGTGTGCGTAGAAAATATATGTACTTCCTTGCATGTTCTGGCATAGCATTAAGACATTGGTGCAATATTCTGGAGGCTGAGGTCTTTGACACTCCTGGTATATCCCCTATGGGTCTCTGCAATGTACTAATATCCTTAATGCTGCACATACCCTAGTTTCCACTGATTTGTTTCTCCTCGATTTCCCCCGAGTCTGATGTGGGGGCAGCAGAGGTTGCCGAGCTCCTGTAGTGTTTCCCTATGAGTTCTGTATTGCGTAGCTATTTCAGTATCAGTGATATGTTAAACAGGGTGTGAACACTCTTCTTCTCATTGGCCAAAGTGTATCAGCAGCAGCAACATAGATGTGAGCCTGTTGCACATACGCATGCAAGAGAGCAGCAGCAGCCCCTAACACTGCTTTTCTTTTCTAAGTGTGATGGTGGCTGTATTACAATAGGTTTTGGATTTCATAGCTAAGAGCTACACCAAGTCAACACCATTCCTTTATAGCTTCCTGAATGGCTCTGCCATCGTGGGTTGGTTAATTAGCATGTAATTCAGCTAGTTATGCTTTTATTAGCATCCTCTCAAGTTTAGCATTGTTTTGTGGCTCTGCACAATGTGTAGAGCCATTTAATGAATACAAAATAGACTGTGATGTACGAGGTAACAGCACAGAGCTTAGCCATTCTTGAATCCGGCCCTTACATTTAAAAAAGTCCCAACCACAATGCTTAACTAACAGCCTGAACTATATGCCTGCACAAACTCGGATGGTGGGTCTTAAAGTAAAGTATTGCAGAAACAGCTATCACTCAAGATGTAAGCTTCCTAGGTGAAGCTGATGGTGAATGGTCCAGATTTTGCCCATTTTTTCCCACATTGTATATACCTTTCAATTCTTTATCTCCATGATCTAAACTAAGAATAAAACATTAAACCTACATACAAAAAGGATTACAAAACAAGATAAAATATAGAAATAACTGTGTATAGTATATGCATAATTAGAAAAAAAAATGTATAGCCCAAATTGTGAGAATTAGAAGTAAGCGGTAATTTAATTTTTGTGAAAGATAGAATTGAGATTAAAATAGTTGAGAGTATTTGATTCCCTAGTTCTAATGTAATGCGATGGCTCAGTGAAGCAAATACCTTTCAACTTCTTTTTATTTTAGACAATTATCAACTAGGTAAACTCACTGGACACAAGTGCCCCTTTTTAGGGGCAATCCAAGAGCACTGTCGGGTTAAGTGACTTGCTCAGAGCCATTGAGTAGACAAATGGAAACAGAAATAATCAGACCCTGTACACTGGATACAATGAGCAAGACATTAACATCTGAGTCTTAAAAGAAAACTCCACCTTCCCCTACAGTTTAATGTAACCCGTAGGTTGCTTTTCTCCCTACAATATTGTAATTAATATTGCACCTTGTTCTGAGTTACTCGCAGGACCGACGATTCACACTTCTGTAGAAACCAAACCAGAACTTGCATCTAAGTACAGTATGCCTCCATATTTCCATTGTCTTAAAACAATTTAGATTGTTTCTTTTCTGTTAAACCAGTCTATATCCCTTTGTGCAACTGTAAGAAAACATGCTACCTGGAATGGCAGTCCCCCATAACCCCTAACTAACAAACCCCATTACTGTGCGATCTGTTTATAGCCCAAGGTCGAATTGTCCCCCTGTAGTCCTCTTTTCACTGTCATTTTTTTGTTTTTGACACTTGTTTTTGCCCGAGTCAGCTTACTCCTCTCCATTACCTGCATACTGGTTCCTCTGCAGGTTTGTCTTCTTTTCCTTGCAGAGGAGATTGTTTTTTTTTTTTTCATATCCGGAAGCTTTTTGAGACTTGCACTATTCACTAATCTCAGAAAATCAGACCTCAATAACCTAAAATCATGCTACAGCAAGACAGCTAAATATGCCACCAATCAACCACGCAGATCTCACCACCATTTAGCTCTCTCACAGTTAAAGTGGCTAGAGCTCCCCAACCTTTTATCACTTAATCAGCTAATCTTAGCCCACAAAATAATCCACCTCCCCAGCGACTGCCCAGCAATCTCTCACCTAGTCCAACCTAGTAACAATCTCAGATCTTCAAACAAACTCTTACTTAACTTAACTTTCACAACTATCATGGCGACTTCCTCTACACACACAAAATAGCCAAACTCTGGAATCACTCTTCCAGAGACAATAACAAAAACCCTATTCACAATCAGTTCAAAGCGCCCCTAAATGAACATCTGACTAATCACTGGCTGTGCTTTTGCTACTTTCCTGGATAACTAGTAACCCACTTTTATTTCTGTTCTCTTCATAACTTCTATCCTCTAATGTCCTATTTTGTCTTGTTTTAAAAATCCCTGTACTGTATAGTGCAATTTCTTGTTCTATATTATTGCCTGTATTAATCTATCAATTGTATTGTATAGATGTCTATATTGTTTGCAATAATTGTTGTCATATACTACTGTGGAGCTTTTCTCCATGGGTCTCTGCTGAAAATGGGCCCATTGTTCAGTTGGACACTACCCAGTAAACAAATGTAATAAATAAATAATAAATAAATATACTTTCAGTATTATGTAGGTAATAGAAACCTGCTTGTAATTTTATAAAACTCCCATTTTCTTGCCTTGGAATCAAAGGAAAGGGAAGTCCACCCACTTTTTTTTAAAGCTTAACTTCTCACATACTTTGCAGAGAAATTTGTCTCCACCTGAAAGATGTACCACAGACACTGAGGAATCTGTAGTTTACTAGGTCAGGTAATGCTGACCATCTTATATGGGCAATTAATCCTGCTGATGTCAGGAGTCCAGGAATTGCTATAAAAAGGCAGACAGGTATGAAACTGTTTTCCACTGTATATGTAGATTGGAAGATAGCTTACACTGCTTTACAGCTACTTCCAATGTAGCCATGTCTTTCATAGCAAAACAAAGCAATTAGATCAGTCATGGGTTCAAAGTCAGTTGTCATCTGTTCTGACAATTTTACATAAGCAGCATTGCAGTATAGGTTCATAAGTTCATAGGAGATTATTAGGCTAATGCCTAGAGCCTTTACAAGCCTAACCATGTAAAAAACCCTGAGTATCCTAGCTGACCTTAGTTAGATGGTTGCTGTTTGCAGAATGATACTATGACCAGCACCGAGTGCTCCTCTCCATGAGGGCCATAGGTGCCATTCCTGGGGTGAATTTGTGGTTTCCCATCCAATTGTCAAGATTGTACTTAAATAGGATCATAGAGGAGCTCTGTTTCACATTAAGTGGGAGCTTGTTCCAGAGGAGCCGCAATCTCCGGGACACATATCTGCCTGTTGCGCAAGTCCTATTAATGTTGCAGGCCAGGTTGAGATCTCTGGAGTTAGTGACTCTTGTCCTATTTGATTTGCAGATGTGCAGCACTTCCACGGGAGCAGGGTCAGAGACGGCTCTGTGACCAGGCACAGCTGGCCTCTCAACAGCCTGTACTATGCAGATGTCATGTCTTGGAGGCCCTGAATTCTCTTGGTTAGAAACCTCTGGGATCTCTCCAGCTGCTGCAAGTGTCTGGTGAGGTACATACAGAAGAGTGCATTGTACTCGATCAGTGGTCAGCTAAGGGCCGAGTACAGCAGAGTAATGACCTCCCTGGTTGTGGATGCGATGCCCTTATTTATGAGATGGACAGTGTAGAAGGCTTTCCTAACTACTGTGGACACATGGTGATCAAAGTTTAAATTGCTATCAACCTGTGTTCCCAAGTCATGCACCACTGTGTTTGAGCTGAGAGGGGTGCTGTCTATATTGTAACTAGGATGGGCTACTTCTGTGCCAAAGGGGATAATGAGGCATTTTTTTCATTTATTTCAGTCCATGGCTCTGGCACCAGTTGTTTGTTTGTGTCAGTCCCTTCTGTAATCTGATGTTGTCATTGGGAGACTCTATGATTGCTCCCAGTTTACAGTCATCTGTAAATTTAGTAGGCCACAGGCCCTCAACTTTTGGCTAGACTTCAGAAAAATAAATTCCAAACAGTAGACAGCCCAGTACAGGTCCTTGTGGTATACCACTGGTAACTAGTCTACTGGTGGAGGTGGATTTCCCAACTTTAACAGTGTGTATTTTATCAGTGAGCCAGTTTGCTACCCTTCTAGTGACAAATGATTTGATACCCAGCTGGGAGAGTTCCTCAATGATCCCTGACTGGGGAATTGTGCCAAACACCTTGGCTAAATCCAGATAGACAGTATGTACTGCTTTACCCTCATCCAGAGCTTTGGTGACTTTCTCAAAGAAGTTCACCAGGTTTAATAAGCAAGATATAAGCAAGATCTACCCTTGATGAAACAGAACTGGGCTGGGTCACGAGTTTGAAGGTTGCATATATCCTGGTTGATAAGGTGTATGATGATTCATGCCATAGCCTTGCAGATAAGGCTTGTCAGGCTAATGTGTCTATAGTTCCCAGGCTTGGTTGATGGACCCCCTTTGTGCAAGTGAATTACTGTTGCTGTTCTCCACTTCTTTGGCACAAAACCAATGCTCATGCTGTAGTTAAAGAGACAGCTAAATAGTTCCACTAGGTCTTGTTTTAAGTTGTTTAGTATGCAGTCTGGGATGTTATCTGGTCCCATGAAGGCTGTATTTTTTCACCTTGGAGCGTGATTGAATATCCTATTCTTTGGAGATAAATGGTAGATCATAGGTGTCAGGAATGCTATGGGATATAGCTGGTGGGGACAGGGGGATGAAGTTGTCGCCAAATCTGTCAGCAAGCAGGTTGGCAATCTCTTCAGGTTCCATGTGAGTGGTGCCATCCACTATAAGTTCATCACACAGCTGGATATTCCCATCCACTATAAGTTCATCACACAGCTGGGTATTCCCATCCACTATAAGTTCATCACACAGCTGGGTATTCCCATCCACTATAAGTTTGTCACATAACTGGGTATTCCAATCCAGTATAAGTTCATCACACAGCTGGGTATTCCCATCCACTATAAGTTTGTCACACAGCTGGGTATTCCCATCCACTATAAGTTCATCACACAGCTGGGTATTCCCATCCACTATAAGTTTGTCACACAGCTGGGTATTCCCATCCACTATAAGTTCATCACACAGCTGGGTATTCCCACACACTATAAGTTTGTCACATAACTGGGTATTCCCATCCACTATAAGTTCATCACACAGCTGGGTATTCCCATCCACTATAAGTTTGTCACACAGCTGGGTATTTCCATCCACTATAAGTTCATCACACAGCTGGGTATTCCCATCCACTATAAGTTCATCACACAGCTGGGTATTCCCATACACTATACATTCATCACACAGCTGGGTATTCCCATCCACTATAAGTTCCTCACACAGCTGGGTATTCCCATCCACTATAAGTTCATCACACAGCTGGGTATTCCCATCCACTATAAGTTCATCACACAGCTGGGTATTCCCATCCACTATAAGTTCATCACACAGCTGGGTATTCCCATCCACTATAAGTTCATCACACAGCTGGGTATTCCCATCCACTATAAGTTCATCACACAGCTGGGTATTCCCATCCACTATACGTTCATCACACAGCTGGGTATTCCCATCCACTATAAGTTCATCACACAGCTGGGTATTCCCATCCAGTATAAGTTCATCACACAGCTGGGTATTCCCATCCACTATAAGTTCATCACACAGCTGGGTATTCCCATCCACTATAAATTCATCACACAGCTGGATATTCCCATCCACTATAAGTTCATCACACAGCTGGGTATTCCTATCCACTATAAGTTTGTCACACAGCTGGGTATTCCCTTTGAGGTTTCAGACATAACTAAAGAATGCCTTATAGGTTCATAGGTTCATAGATTAGTACTAGGCTAACTCCCCTTGCAGGCCATTTTAAGCCTAGCCAGTTGCCCCATGTGAGAATCAAACCCTGCACTTTGTGTCTATAAGGTGAATGCCTTTACCATTGTGCCAACCTCCCACCCAAGTGGGAGTGATTGTCTTTGGCTAGGAATGCCAGTCTAGTTTTGTAACTTCCTTCAAAGGACTTTACAAGGTTTCTGATATACTTGTTTAGGCTGTGTAGGGTAGTCTTCCTCTGCTGAGTACGTTCCTTCTTGTTCTTAGATATCAGATCTTTTCTTGTGTTATGTGACTTATTTATACTTGTACTCCAGCAGTATGGCTTGTTTTTGCGAGAGGACCTGGTTTTAGTCCTGTCAGATACTGCTGAGTCAATAAATTTGCTTAAGTGGCTATATAGGATGTTTGCGTACTTCTCTGCATAGGTAGTCATTGTTGCTTGTGTTAACAGGGGCTTTGAAACCATTTATACCATCACTTAGGAAAGGGTAGTTTGCTTTGGAGACATTTTTATTTATTTATTTGCTCATGTGGGGGTGTCAGGTCTGATCTTTACTTCAAGCGAGATAGATTTATGATCTGAATTAACAAGGGAGGGCAGCACACTGGGGGTAGTGCAGTAACCCCCCCCATGTTAGTAAGTACTAGGTCTAGGATATTTTTGTCTCTTGTTGGGGTGCAGACTAACTGTTCCAGTACATTTCAGTTAACAAAGTCCAGGAACCTCAGTGCAGTCATGTTTGTACTCACGTAAGCCATCCAATCAATGGATGGGTAAGTCTCCCATGACCATTGTGTTTGGCTGTATACTGAGTGATTCAAGCAAGTCCAGGTAGGCTGTGTGTTTCTCCTTGTCCATGGTGGGGGACCTATAGCTAGCTATGATATGGTAGGGTGTTTTGCCTATAGTTATTTGGACCTGGAGTAGCTCAAGAGAGTTGTACTGTTTTACCAGTTGTGAGAAGTATTTGGATTTAATGAAAATGGATGCACTTCCACCTTTGGTTCTTTCACACTTATTTTGGGGACTGGACATGTGGAAGGCATTGTAGCCCTGCATAGCCAGGGTACTCTTCATGGCCTTGAACCAAGTCTCAGTGACTGCACAGACATCAGTATTCTCCAAGCTGAGGAGTGCTTCCAGGGAGTGCAGCTTACTGTTTAGGCTCCTAGCATTAAGCTGCATGACCTTGAGTGTGTCTCTAGAGTATTTTTCTATGTCAGAAGTTTTGTTGTTTTGACATAGCCTAAAAAAGGTTCTATGAGGGAGGCAAGTGTCTTTGCCCATATTCTAAAGCCTTGAGGAGACAGGTGAAGCCATTCTGTAGCAAAGCATCGAGGTCTGTTGACCATGTCTTCCAGGCTTACAGATACTGGAGCCCCTTGGAGAGACACCAGAAGCTAAGCCAATTGTTAACATCAATCATTTTTGTCTGTACTGTGGCATCATCCTAAGTGAAGGTAGACTTAGGGCTAGGGACAAACTGGCCTGGCATTCATAATCTGAGAGCTCTATCATGTCTCTCTTCATATAGTCCAGAGAGGTACGTACATCTCAAATCATTCACTCCAACATGTACTATGACTGAGTCATAACGTTAATTGCTGCTGAGTGACTTGAGTGTGTGCGTGACTTGGTAGATCCTGGCAACTGACAGGCAGCTGACCGTGATCTTCTTTGTCCATGCTGGTGAGAAGGATGTCTGTGTGCCTCACTGTTGAGTTGCCATTGACTAGGAAATTTGGTTTAGAAGTATTTTGCCTTAGGGACTTGATTGCTGAGACCCTGTTATACATATTGTAATGTGTACTGGTGGATTCTATTCATGTACCAGTATGTGAGGGTTGTCTGCATTTGGGAGGTCTCAGGTCTTTTGGTAGGCTCTTAGTGAGTACCTCTGCGTATATGGGTTTATGTGTCTTGACCTTATCTTGTGTGAGTGGAGAGGTGTGTGTGTGTGCTGGCAACCTGTTTGATGTCTTGTCTATTGTTATGTGAGAGGACTGATTCAAGTTTCATGGTATAGTGACATCTCTCACATACTGTATTTATTTGCTTTAGGAGCAGGTGGTTGTTAGTATACATGAGGCAATTGCTACACTACCTAAGGATGCCCATATCAATCAGGCTGGCTAGAGAAATATTAGTAAACTGGCTGTCCATAGCAGCAGGTAATTCCTGGCTTGTGGGTGGGCAAAAGATCAGCTATTGCTCTGGGATTAGTAAGGGTACTTAAAACTATATAGGATTAGTGAGGAAATAGGGGCAATGCTCGAAAGTGTTTAGCTGCACTGCCTGCAGTGCAGCAGTGAAGCCTGAAAGGGTTTGTTCAGGGGATAAATGTGATTCTAGGTGTTTGCATGTATACAAGGCACTGCTAACCCCTGTTGTGCTGTGTGCAGCTATGCCAAACTCTGAGCAGCTCCGCCAAACTGAGCACAAAACCGCACAAATGCAGTGCTTAAGTAGAAGGGAATTTAAACAGTTCTAATACAATCTACCAATCAAAAAGCTCCAGTTATAACACAATCCACCAATCGAAAAGCCCCAGTTCTAACACAATCTACCAATCGAAAAGCCTCTCACAGAACCTTTATTCCACAATCTCCAACTCAGATGGGTCCTGAGCTTCTCACTTCTGCCACAAGGGTGCAGGGGGTCCTTAAATGCTGAGTGCACTACTTTATATACTAAAATGACTTAAATGTAGTATCAGAGATGTATGTGACAGTTAGAGAAAAGTAAGAAAATGCATACATATATTTTTTGTGTAATTCTTGTAAAGTATCAACACATTTACTATTTTCATAACCCCCTTCCCCACAGGACAGAACTGCCCAGATCAGGACTGTTCTGCAAGAAGTGAGACAGGTAGCAACTCTATCAACTGGGTGACTGATAATCTTTATAAGAAGGTCTTTTATGCTTTCTCATGACCTTCTTCCAGAGGGGGATACATATCTGGTGCACAGATCTGTAGGAAGAAATATCTTTCACTAACGTTTGAGTCAGTCCTCACACAGATTGAATGCATGAGCATTTTCTAGTCTACAAAGGAAATGTACCTAATAATGGTAACCATTATATACAACTGAATTTACTTTAGCATGCTTGTGTTATATGCCCTTTCATTAAAAGCATTAGGAAAAGGAAATCAGAAGTACATTAACTATCTATATGCTATATATATATATATATATATACATATATATATATATATATATATATATATATATATATATATACTTCAGATACACACACACACACACATATATATATATATATATATAATATATGTGTGTGTGTGTTAATAAAGTGCATGTGTGCAGCACACATTTCACATGTATGTATAGTAACGTGTGTGTGTTTATATAATGTAAAAATAGATTATATGTGTGTGTGTGTGTGTGTGTGTGTGTGTGTGTGTGTGTGTGTGTGTGTGTGTGTGTGTGTGTGTGTGAGAGAGCATGTGCGCACACACTCACATACAACTAGTGACACTTCACCTCCCAATCTGCAGTTAGGTAACTTTTTCATGTAAAAAAATCCTTTAAAGTATCTGTATTGAACAATGCAACCATCAAGACTGTCTTTTTATTAATTTGGTATAAAACACTCTAATGTATCTGTATCACATAGTGCAATTTATTCATTGTTTTAAACCTTGAGATGTCTCTCATAAAGTTCTAAATGCTTTTGCTTTAATAGATGTTTTGCACATTTTCATAATAACTTTGTATACGTAACTACTGAGGATTTCTGTATGGGTGTCCATTAGCAAGGGGTTTTATTTCCAGGTTGGCCTTTCATAGTAAAAAATGTAAAGTGAGTAAATAAACAATACGAGTGATGGGGCTGAGACTCCAGGGTCACACATATGAACTAGGCCTGCTTTTTCTAGTTCCACTCTTGGCTGAAATCCTGTGCTACTGAAACACTAAACAGGCCACTTATAATTTTCAGTTCCATATAAACTAGGCACATAATCCAGCTCTGAGTATAGGTGAGGCAGAGTATGGTTAAACTACCAAGCCAAGAGTGAGTGAAATGCTGGCACAAGGAAATCAAACACTCCATTTTCATTAATCCAGCCATGTGGTCTTAGCACCGGAAGCAGAACGTTGGTCCTCTCCACTTGTTGCCACCCATATCAAGTTCATTTAGAGCAGCAGGAATTGGTTGCTGTGTGCCTCAGTTCCCTGATGGTTGTAACCATCAGGAGTGCAGTTTCCTGCTAAAGTACACAAAGTCATTTCTATGCCTTACAGAGCCCAGAGCATAAGTTGTACTTGAACCATTAACAAGGAGCCAGTTTTGCTGAAGAGTGATTGTGTTGTATGTTAACAAATCAGTTAATGAGCAGAATAACATTTAAAGAGAAAAACATAATGCCAGAAGACACCTGTGCTGAAAAAAGTTACCCAAAGGTTAGGAATAGAAAGTAATATTTGGATGCAGAATTACAGAACAGCATAGTAAGAAGAAAAAGAGCATAGCATTAGTTATAAAAGAAATGCAACCGATAAAGAATTTCTTACAATATTCAACCCCCCCCAAAAAAAAAAAATCTTCCCACTGCAGAAACTAGGGAATAGAATTATTTTCCAGTCCCTTAATTTTACTGTGTCATTATCAAGGAGTTTTGTAGAATAGTGATTTTCCTGTACTTTAACAAATCACTATATCAGCAGAATCACAAGAAAATATAGAAAATACAATGCTACAAAACATCTGTGCATCAGAAAAAAATAGCTATTCAAAGTTAAGGAGTCGAATATTGGTCATATTTTGTTGTAGTCTTGGTTAGTAAGGGGAAAAATGAACATGACATTAGTTATAAAACAAGCAAGCAATAATTCCAGACAGTGTGTGTGTTAATGTGTAATTAACACCCGCCCAGGGGTGTTGTAAGGCCCAATGCTTTAGGCGGAGGCCCTCTACACCCTTGGAAAAGTGTTAATTACACATTAACCCACACCCTGGAGGGCAGTATTGTGCTTAGAGAATGAACTCTCTGTAAAGTTGTTGTGTTTTACTTACTTATTTATTTTTCAAGTACTGTATTCTTTTTTTATATATTTTGATGTAAAATTGTTCCTCCACCTAATGTTTCACACTTGCTGTAGTATATATTAATGGAGTTGTAGGAAACATTTTACATCCAAACTATAACACTTTATAAAAACATCCAGGTACTTATTTTATTTTTTTGGTCCCTCACTCCTAAAACATTTGATTTATTGCCAGTCATTGGAGACAGAAATTACCTAATAATGACATACATTTGAGTTTCAGAGTTTTATTTTCTTCAGAAAATTCATGTTAACACAAATCCTTTTATTTCTGCAAGTTTGTAATTTTATAAAAGCAATAATTAAACTATGTTCTTATTTTTGAGTCTTTGTTCCTCTTGCATTTTAGGCTTTATCCAGATTTCTTCAGCTGAAGGGTCCAGAGGCACACACACAAACACACACACACACCTCTGCTTCAGAAAATGCATGCTAACACAAATCATTTAAAATATGTTCGTATCTAGATACCTTGATCTAAGAGCATATCTCTCAACTGTACATATTTTTGCAGAATGCCCAGATTTTTACCTCATATATTCAGTCTGTTCCTCATAAAAATGTGTTTTTTGACAAACTACTGGGATGATCTAAAGATTAAAGTCACTAAATAATGACATGCATTTGAGTTTTAGATTTCATATCCTTCAGAAAATACATGGTAACAAAAATCTTGTTGTAGCAACTTTCTAAGTGTATAAGAACAATATTGTCCCTATTTTTTAGCATTTGTCCCTCCATTATGTCAGGCTTTCTCCAGATTTCTTGTGCTAATAGGTTGAGAACTATGTCTGAGGTCGAGAGGTATGCAAAACTGCTGCTGCTGACAGGGGATCACTAGATCGCTTTCACACTTTGCTCTCTCTCTGTCTCTCAAGTGCATATACACACCCACACACAGAGTCTCTTTTGCTTTCATGCATAGATGCACGCACACACACACACACACACACACACACACACAGAAACATAAACACACATACACGCATACACATACACACACACTTTTTTCTGTTTCACTCAATCGATCTCTCTCTGTTACTCTCATACATGCATATACTCACACACGTAATTTTTTTTCTTTTTTTATTTTACATTCACTAAACAGCAAAAGTGCTACTTTGTGCATGTAAAATAATGTCTCACTCTCACTTTCACTGACATGTACACATACACTCACGCACAGATATAAACACACACAAAATTTTTTTTGTTTTCTTTTTTCCACATTTTACATTTGCTAAATAGCAAAAGGGCTGCTTATCAAGTGTAAAATAATGGTGGCTATTCCGTTTTCTCAGTCCGAACTCCACGGTAGACTAATTTTTCAGCGGGCTTTACTTGTTCATTCTCCGGTCAAGGTACTGATGTACAGTTTGTGCATTGTCTAAATGAAAATAAAGCATTTTCTATAACATTCAGGTAAAAATAAATAAAAATAAAAATATTCCGTTACACATGAATCTGCAGTAAGTGCAGTGACAGTTTTGCCACCTCAGAAATACTGTGGGAGAGGGGACTGTCAATTCATCTTGGACTGCAAAAGGATACTTTGAACAAAGGTTTGTAATTTAGTTACTTTTCTGGTTGCAACTGTATAACTCCTTAGTATAGTATAAATTGAGCTGTGAGACAAACATAACTTCCTGGAAAAAAGTATTCCTGTTGTAAAAGGCATATAAAATGACAGTGACTGGCACTAATCCCATTATATGTAAATGGCATGGGAATACACCACTACTTCCTTATGTCTAGTATGACTCCTATAAAGCAAACTTAAAAAGGATTATAGGAAAGAGAAATGTTTGAAGAAAAAAAAGATCATGTTGATATGTCAAGCCGCATTGGTAGCCATTTATGGAAAAATGTATTAAAATTCTGTAAGGAGCACTGCAAGTGATTTTGAGTTTTAAAATAGTCATCAGAAAAATATATAGTAAAAAATACATTTTTTTAGTTCTAAGGTAGAGTTTTCCATTAATCCTCTGCAATAACTGCCAGAAAAAAATTCTTTGTCCAAGAATTCTGAACAAAGGCAAAAATAATTGAAAGAGGTGAGGAGATACAGGCCAAAAATCAGTGACAACTTTTACATATTACTCTAATTCACTTGGGACATTAATAAAACAACATGTTTTACATTAACATGCATTTTTCTGAGCAATAACATCTATGAAACTCTAATCTCTTCCATTAATGACTGACTGTAGTTACCAGTTATTTACATGAAAATCAAAAAAATAAAAGGACAGGGCAAAAAAAAAAATAAATAAATAAAGGTGATAGACAAAATCAGGGCCATTCTGCAAAATAATTAAGAACTGAGAAGTATAATTCTGTGAGAAAGACAGAAGGCTGAGAGCTATACCCCTCCACATTTGAGTTGTCTACTTGTAATTCCAGTTACCTTCTATAAAAATGTGTTGTTTTTTAAATGAGTAAAACCTAAAAGTGGCAACTTATCAACTTTATTAACCTTGCCATAAATGTTAGAAGCATAAGAAATAAAATTCTGAACTACATGCCTGGATTACTCACCATAAACCTGATATTCTTATTGTAACTGAAACTTGGCTTAAACCCAGCATAAATGACTCTGAAATTACACCTCCCAGATATAATGTAATCTGTAATGACTGCACAAGGAGAAAAAGGTGGTGATATTGCTTTAATATTTGCCAACAACTACCACATTCCCCCTTACAACAAACCAATACCAACATTCCATTTAGCAGAGCTTCTTATTCCTTTTTTGAAATTAAACTACAATAAACAAATTTATTGTTCTTACATCCCTCCTAGCAACAGTACAGCTATACTGGAATATATCCTACATTGGATATCCATAACAATTCCTCAAGATAAAATACTACTAGGTGAAGTTAATATCAATTGTTTGGACAGGAACTCTTAACTTCCCTACATCTAGCATGAACTTATTTGGTTTCACACAACTAATTAATATCCATACACATTATAGCAAGACATCAAATACCATATTAGACTGGATCCTAGTATCAGACCCTAGCAAATGCACCACCTCTGGTATAATGTCTGACTGTCTCAGCGATCATATCCCAATCTATATAACCAGGCATCTCACATGTCCATTTAAGTGCCATGTTTACAAAACAACATTGAACTTTTCAAAGTTTAAACTAGAAATGTTCATTACTACCCTATCATCTATTAACTGGAACTTCCTAAAAGGCCTCCCCTTGGTTTATGCTGTAAATCAATTCAGTACAACTTTCCTGAATATTTTGCTCCTTCTAGAAGGAAGAGATTAAAAACAAATAATGCAATCTGGCTCTCCAAAAAGAATAGAATGCTAATGCAGGGTACATAAAAAGTATGGAAAGAATAGCAAAAATACAAAACACCCCAATATCTTGAAAAATGAGAGTGCTTCTCAGTAGTACTAAAACAAATTAATGAAAACAAAAAAAACTATACTATAATAACGTTCAGAATAATAGTAAACACAACTCTAAAAAATATTCTGGAAAGACATTAAAGAACTCTTGTATTGCTGCCATAGATTGAACGCTAACCCCTCTCCCAATAATTCACCACTCAAAACCACAATACAGTTCAACTCTTATTTCATGCATAGTATGGCATCTCTAAGTATCTGACAATATCTAATCCTTACCCTGCCCAGCAGCTTTGTATCACCACATCCATTTTCACCTTCAAATCTGTGCCCACATCCTATATAAAACTACTCTTAAATAAACTCAAACTATGCTCTGCTTTAGCTGATGACCTTCCAAGTGAGTACCTTAAAATAGCAGCCAATAGCATTGCATACCCTGTCTCAGTCTTTATAAATAGGTCAGTCCAGGAATCTCATGTTCCCTTTCTCTGGAAAAAATCACACATTTTCCCTCTACCCAAAGCAGGAAATTCAACAGACACTACTATCTTACCCTCTCTCCAAAGTAGTTAAAAATGTATTTAAAAACAATTGCTAAACTATATCCTGCAGGAAGAACTCCTATCTCCCACACAACATGGCTTCCACCCTTCCCATAGTACAAACACTGCACTTCTAACCTATATTGATATTGTCAGCAAACTAGTCTCTTCCTTATTACTAGACTTGTCTAAAGCCATCAGCACAGTTTGTTACAACAAACATAAACTTCAAATGTCCTCATTCGGTCTATCTCTCAGCCTAACCCTTCTGTGGTTCAAAAAACTACCTTTCCAATAGGTATCAGTCAGTAAAATGGCACTCCATGCTCCCTCCTTACCTCCCAGTCACCACCAGTGTATCACAAGGATCTATCTTTGGTCCCCTTCACTTTAAAATTCTCACCAACATCCTCCACACAACAGACCTCCCTAATACAGTATGCAGATGACTCAACACTCATTTGCACATCTGATAACATGGCACACCTCCAAAAAAATACTCAGGAAGCTTTAACAGCAATTGAAACATGGCTTTGTAACTCACAAGTCATGCTCAACCCTAAAATGAACAAACTTGTATTTTTTACCCAAATCCCTCTGCCATGAAAAAACATCCTCTCGCTTGATAATATAACCATTAAAGTCACTTTTCATTACACATTATTAGGATGATAGTGGATTGATAATCTTACATTTGACTTGCATATACAAAAATGAATTAGAAAAACTCATGAAAAACTAAGGATGCTTTACAGAGCCAAAAACTTTCTCACCGACGCAACTAAAACTACACTTGCCACTACTTAACTACTCCACATGCTTCTTTATGATGCTCCCATCCTCACTAACCTCCAGGCTTCACAAAAACCAAAACTTGAGCAATGCTATAACAGAGTTGCTACATTTTCAGCAAATACCCATTTTAGAACCCACCACTGTATAGCACCAAAAAGCCTAAATTGGTTAGAACTACCCTATCAACTAACATATACACAGCTTCTTACCACCTATAAGATTATCCCAAATCCATCTGCTTGTCCAGCACTAAATAACATTCTACACAACTATATTCCCAGTTGTTCATTAGAATCAAGTGACCAAATACTCCTATCTGTCTACAAACCTATCAAATCTGCTGGGCATTGTTGGTACTCGTACCATGTCGCTAAAGCCTGGAAATCCTTTATCTCTATTCATTAGGTCAGTAGTCTCCCTCCCATGCTTCAAAGCCATTCTGAAAGAATTCATAGCCAAAGACCAGCTCTGTTCTTGCTCAACATCAGTATGAACTATATCTCTAAATGTTAAAAAAAGATGTTTTAGACACATAAAAAAATAACTAGTACCAAGTTGTTCCTTTTAAGGATTGAAATAACACTCCCATGCCTTCTGCCTTCATTCAAGGTAATATGCACATTGCTTTTACCAGACAGACAAAACAGTAAATTATTAACTCCTTAGCCAAGTACAAAACACTGACTTCTCCAAACACAGAACAGCAAATTATTACAGTCCATAACCAAATGAAAACATCATATAGAATATCTCATATTTTATCCTTCATATCTACATGAACTATTGCAATCAATGTACTGCTACCAGGACATTGAATATACTTTGCCCATAATAGCATTCCATTCTTCACACAATACAGCTATGCCACAAGCTGCAGAAAGTAAGATTCTAAAATTTGCACATCTGGACCATAATCACCAGCATGACTGTGTTACCTTGTAGAAAACTATGTGGATGTCAGTGGAGGTGAAAACTAATTTCATACTTAGTAACCATCCTTCATTAAAAAATTCCACATCCAATTTGAAGCCAGCAGAGCTGCCAGTTGCAAAAATATACATTTACCTTAGTTGACAAAGAGAAACCATTTAGATAAGTTGTTAGTAACACTTGGAATGCTTGGCCACAAAATATGCAAAACAGCAAAAGTCTTACATGATTTTGCAGACTGATAAAATCTCACCCTGCAGATAGATATAAGTGCAGCTGTCCTAGGCATCCTGGTTAAAGCCACATTTGCAAATAATCCATTCTATATGTATAATCCTTACAAGACTTGTAGTGGGATTGTTATGACTTTTCAACTCAGGACCTTGTTCCATGACGCCTGATACAATTTTGGAAATCTGTAAACATTTGTTCTATTGGGGATAATTGTAATCATTATCATCTTCATCATCTTCCTCGTCTTCCTCCTCCTCATCATCATTATAATCATAATCATGATAAATTCATTTTTGCCCAAGATCTCAGGGAATGTATTTCTTATTGTTCAAATTTATTAGAAATAAATGTATTAATTCACCATCAACAGAAAGGTTTGGAGGGGCAGGTATATCTCACAGAGGATACCACTGCTCTGGAACAGACTCTCCATCCATATAAAACAAAATGTGTCCCTATCCATATTCAAGTACAAATTGCATCTTTGGATGAGAAACAGACAATTTACCACAGGATCATCCTCTGTACTACTAATAGACAACGTTTGCTAATAAGTGTTTTATCCCATGTAGAGGACTTCTCAAGTTATCTTTGGTATGATCACAGTTATTCTCATTATCCATAATGGGATGGATAAAGGCAATCTCTAACCAAACGGGATAGCTTAATTCCAGCACAAAAAGGGAAATTGGATAGGTTTGAGAGGACCCAAAAGGGCACCTAGCCTAGTACTTGCTTATGGCACTTTGAATCTATTAGGCGATTGAGGTGAAAAGAAATGCTGAGTTAATAACAATGCATATGTCTAGTTCACTGCTGTGTATTTATATATATTTTTTCTTGTTCATGTATATGCTACTGCTTGTTGCTGCCTTTGGCCAGGGCTGTGACTGAAAATGTTCCAGTCAGTTTAATTTTCCCAGTTAACAAAGGAAATAAAATAAATAAATAAACAAAGTAACTAAGTAAAGTGACAGAATAGATGTCCCTGGTTTTGCTTCAAAAATGTGTAGCATGTTTGGACTTCTAAGATGTTTTTTCACTGATCAATAACTAATTTTAGCTCCTCACTGTGAAAACAGATGCTGAGGAAACAGAGCCAGTGAAATTGTCATTTGGGGTAAATTTCACTTACTGGCTACTAAGTAAACTGCCTGGATGCCAGCAAAAAAGAAATTTAGATAAACTGAAAGAAAATCAACCAGAAAATGTAAAGGAAAACATTAGGAAGAATCCTGCAGGTATTCAGCAAAAAGTATTCCAAGCTTCAGCTTTGGTACTAGCAATGGCAGATAGTAATTTAGAGGAGAAAAATCAATCAAATGTACACCGAGAGGTGATTAAAATAAATGAAATTTTGAAGGAATACATCAGTGGTGTAACAAGTAGCACCACTTGCTTGTGGTGCAGAAGACTGTGGGTTCTATTTCCACCCCAGGTCAATCGATTACTGACACTGCAGTACAGCAAAAGTGGTGTGCTGCATTCCTGAGTGTGCCATCCTTTGGACGAGATGATAAACTGAATCACCATTTGGTTTAGTTGGTGGTAGCTCAGATGGATGTAAAAAATCCCATGGTGCCCATCAAAAGGAGTAGGCATCCTTTCTTTATATGCAAAATGTGACTGTTATTTACAGCATATTTACATATTTACAAATATTTACAAATATTTACAAATGTGCACATGTATAGATATACAAATATATTTACATATATTCGTAATTTTCCTTACAATCATACTAAATTGTCATGCCTTTTATCTAACTACAAGTCTATTATTTTATTTTATTTTATTTATTCTTAAAGCTTTTAACTTAAGGATCGGGGCAATAAAGCTGCGTTCATTAATGCCAGGCCAACTGTCAGCTTGCAGCCTTACTTGCCATTGCAATTCTTTTAGCTCTACAAACAAACCCTAGACTTTTTTGTCATCAATAATTACATTATCTATTCCCATGTATTTGAACTGATGTCCTTCATTATTACTCACATGCCTTGCTAAGGCATTATTCAAATTATGTTTCCTTATGGCATACTCATGTTCATATATTATTTGGCAAAACCTCCTCTCAGTTTTGCCGATGTAAAAAGCTGAACATGAGTTGCAATTCACAAAGTAAACAACTGCTTTTGAGTTGCAATTATACTTGCCTCTTATTTGGTATTTTTTATTTTGAATAATAAATTCCTCTCCTATCATTACTTTATGACACCAGTGACATGTTCCAAATCTCTTCATATCTTGAAAACTACTAATGGGGTAATCTCCTTGATGTTTAAGTAGATCTTTCATGTTCTTCCCTTTATGGTACACTATTAATGGTCGTTCTCCTATTTCTTTTCTAATATAAGGATCTTCTACCAAAATAGGCCAATTTTTCTCAAAAATCCACTTTAAGGACCTAACATCCTCACTGTATGTAATAATTAATGCTTCAGAAAAAATCTTACATTCTCTTATAAGAGACTGTTGGACTTGTTGGCCTTCACTTTCTGGGGTACTACACTTTCTATCTGGGCCTCATAGGACATATGTTGTGGCCTACTACCTTTGTTCAAAATTGGTTTGAAATGACCTCTCTCTCTTTTACTTTTAACTTCTTGAATTAACTAATCTATAAGTTCCATGGGGTATGCTCTCTTGCTAAACATAGATCGCAGTTTGGCACATTCATCAAATAAATCTTGCTCTCTAGTTACCATTCAAGCAGTGCTGACTAGCTGTCCCTTAATGACATATCTTTTCAGATGACCTGGATATGAGATAGTGTAATGTAATAAGCTGTTGGAATATGTTTCTTTCCTATATATGGTTGCTATGTATCTTTCTTCTGCTGTATCCTTTGATAATCTTATGTCTAAGTATTCCATGCACCTCAAACTGTTACAAATTCATTAAAAACCTCTTGTGGGCCATTGCAAATAATGCTTATATCATCCTGAAATCTAAAATAAGATCTTATATAGTCACTGAACCTGGTATTAAACACAAAGTGTATTTTCCAATGTACCCCCAAAATTATCAAACTTATATTTATACAGTTTTACTACTAATCTCTCATCCTTTTCATTTATCCAATTTAACACTTTGTACAAATTTAATGAAACAACAATTACCACTGGGTTAATTAATCCTAAACCTCTTTCCTTTCTATTTGCATACAAAACTCCTCTTTTTACTAGGTTTAATCTAGAACCCGATATAAATTAAAAAAATGATCTGCAATAATTCCTTTTCAAATACTGTTGTCAATATAAATACACTTACTAAGTATGCCATTTTCCGATCAGTACTGAATTTGTCAAATAAGCCTTTTTTTCTGAATGATAATGTATATGTTCTCCAGAAAAGACAGGTTTGTTTTATTTCTTCTATTGTTTTTTTCCATTGAATTCTACTTAGATCTTTACTCCCAAATTTTATACCTAACCTGAAATTTCTTTCAGTGTAAACTATATACCCCCATCATTACTGGATTGCCTAAACTTTTACTTTTATCTTTAAAGTCAGCCCTGTCAACCCTAAGTGCTAATTTGTGCAAATTATTACTTCTTTTATAAAAAAAATTGTTTTTGCAATTGCATATGTAAACAGAACTGAAATTCTTAACCCTTCAGGTGTTATATACCCCACCTCCTTCGTTTTGTAATTTATTTCACATACTGTCATGTTCCTAACAAAGCAAAGAGTATACAACTCATTGGGCATCCTTCTCTTACACTGCTCTTCATATGCACCTCTTGGCTTAACCAGCCATTTACATGCATTTTAACTTTATTAAGTTCCTAACTTTCTCACGTATATTCTTTCATTATTCTCCATAAGATTTCATGTCCAATTGTATCAACTGCCTTATTAAGGTCTCCTATCATGATTTTGCTTCTTTTCTATTCATAATTTCATCCACAATTTCTCTATCATTAATAATTCTTGATAACCCTTCTATTTTATACTATATATACTATCTTTCATCATATTTCCATTTTAGTTTCAAATCTATTTTTTATTATTTTCATAAAGATCTTATAATTATTATTATTCGATACTATTGGTGTCCAGTGTTTTAATTGTCTAGTGTCCAGTTGTATCATCTACCTTTTTAAGGTCTCCTATCATGATTTTGCTTTTTTTCTATTCATAATATCCACAGTTTCTCTAAATATCATTAATAATTTTTGATAAACCTTCTACTTTATACTATATATATTATCTTCCATAATATTTCCATTTTAGTTTCAAATTTATTTTTATTCTTTTCATAAAGACCTTATAATCAGTTTGATACTATTGGTGTCCAGTGTTTTAATTGTCTTATACCTTCCTTCTTCCATATAAATTTAAGTATTCCACTATATAATTCATTATACATAAACCTTCATTTAACCATTCATTCAAAATCTTTAAAAAATGTTATTTTTGAGAGTCCCTTAAATTTTTATACATTTTATATTCTATTCCATCTGGTTCTGCAGCCAAATTTATATTTAATTGTCCTAATACTTCATCTAGTTTATAGAAAGAAATCTCATTTTTCAACTCCTTGTCTTACTTTTCTGTTAACTTTTTTACTTTCCATGTTTTTGCTACTTTCTTTTTTTCTTTAAACATTTCTTGTACATATTGCACTACAGCATTCATATCCCCGGATTCAGCAACGATCCATGTAAGAATAGAGTTACTCTTACACGGAGCGTTCCGTGTCCGTATAGAACAGCAGCACACCTTGCATACGCATGAAGGTGTGCTACTGTATTCCTACACAGACATGGGTGTATGTACCAGTGCAGGGGGCGTGTCCGAGAGCAGTACTTTTACAATATACATGCCCCCTGCACTCCAGAGTTGCCATAAGACAACACAAAAGCAGCAAAAGTCTTAGTGTTAGTGTCTGTGGACATACCTCTCAACCTCTTAGAGCAAAAAATCTGGACAAAGCCTAAAATGATGGGGGGGGACAAATAGGGGCAGATATTAAATATTGCTCTTACACACCTAGAAAGTTGATAGAATAATAGGTTTTGCATTAGCATTAATTTTCTGAAGGATGTGGAGTCTTAAACTCAAATGTTTATCAGTATGTAATGACTTCAGTCCTCAGCTATGTGCCAGAAAAGTACAGATTTTAGGAGGAACACATCAAAATATGAGGCAAAGATCTGGGCATTCTGCAAAAATCTGTACAGTTGAGAGGAATGTTTGTGGAGCTTACCTCACAACTATCTTTGAAATGTGTGCAGATAGTTGACTCATATATTTTGGTGTGTTCCTGCTAAAATGTGTACCTCCCTAACTCCAAGGGACCAACACATTAAGCTAATGCAAAACCTATGTATTCTACCAACTTTCTAAGTTTGTAAGAGCAATACACAAATAATGGTGCAGAAAGCAATGTGCAAACCCCTACATAAATAAAAATAAAACACATATTTTTTTTTTCTATCTGCAATAAAGTTTAAGTGTAGATGAGTGGGAGTGTGCATTGTGCAGCTATGCTCAGCCTAGCTTACACATGCCAGTGAGCTAAATACAAATATATGGCCAAACAGTGTAAAGAGAAATAGTGTAGTGGTTACAGCTTTTGCTTAGCAAGCAGGCATTCATGATTCGAGTCCCCATTCAGTCCATTCATTTTTATCTATTAAAAAGGCACGAAAATATATTTTGTTATCAGTAGGTAATGAATAATATATATATATATATATATATATATATATATATATATATATATATATATATATTTATTTATTTATTAACCAGGGTAGTGTAGCAGGTCCAAATGTGAGGTATCAGTGTAGTACAGATGTGAAACCCCCATAGAAACACAAGTGTCCCATACAGCATAGCCGCAAAATAATGTATTGTAATGAAAGCACATGGGGAATGTTATGGAAGGTAGACATACATATCATAATATGTCATTTATGAGGAATTAACCCCACAGTGCTGATAGTCTGTAAACAGATAGGTGAACAATGCTAACATGTGCTCAGCTATGCTTAGCCAGTATAAGCTGTGATGACTGGGGAGAGATGGGCGAAGGCTGCCAGCCTAGTCAAATCAAATTTGATACATAATTCTATCAACTGTATAAATAAATGTAAAATAGAGGCATGTTTTCTTGACTGTAAAAGAATACTGTGAAATGTGAACTTCAACAATGTGGCAACATTGCCCCCTTGCTCTAAAGAAAAACTAAGTCAAGCCTTTCAAATTTGTCTTTTGAAATTGAAATTTTATGACATTCTTTGATCTTTAAAGTTGGTTCCGGTCAGGCTGGCTGAAGACATTCTGTCTATTGTGTTAACTAAGGACTAATTGCTAGAGTGTATATGTGAAATGCCTTTTAGTGTTGTAGTCTCCTGTGTGGGTATTAGCATGCTAAATAATGCAGTTTCTATTAGCCTGGGAACTCCAGGTTAAGTGTCAAAGAAATTATGTAATGGAAACTAACTCAAAATTATGTAATCTGGGGAGGACCCAGAGACATGTTTGTTAGTGATGTTTTATAAACTGTGTCTCAGAGAGAGACTAGAAAGCATTTTGACTTTGGACATCTAACTTACCAGCACTCTGCCTATGCTCACATGTACGTTTTTAGCACTGTGATTTATTGTAGGAATAGTTAAAGCTAGTAAAGATTAATTAGGTATTTTTCTTTGAAATCAGACCTGTCCTACTGTATTATTTTAAGTTTCTTTGTGATCTGTGAACTCTTAGATATCTCTGTGGTGTAGTAATGTGGTCTTGTGTTTTAATTATTTATTATTAAATATTTTTAAAACATTCTACCTGTGGCTGGTTTATGTAGAGATAAATTATGCTTTCGAGTACATTATCTATTTATAGAGTTTACTGTCTAAGCCCTTCCAATAAGCCTTAGACTGAATTGTCACATTACCACTGGATAGTAATATTGCACAGTATTAACTGGACACCCTTTTAAGGGCCTTTTAGTAACTGATATTATTAACTGGGTGGTGGTAGTAATTACTACCATATAGTCTGGGTAAAGGGGCACAGTTGGAGAATCTATGTCAGCCTTTCCCAGGAGTGTCTGTGAAGTTGTATAAATACCTATCTCAACGTGTCTGTGTGTTGTGTCAGCTACTTGACAGGGACATGAAGCGCTGGTTGGACAGAGAGGGTACTGGAGGTTTTAGCTTGCCCAGTTAGGCTGAGACCTGGACCCTATAGCTGTGCCAGTGGGGAGTCTTATTGGGGACCTGGTGAGCAAGGGAGCAACCAGCCCCAGACTTGACTGTGATCTCTGTGTGCACTTAAGGGAAATTGTACTTTACTGTGTGTATTAGTTATCCTTTCCTCTTCTAGGAGACAACCTCCCTGGTGTTAGTGGTGAGGATTGAGGCTCCTTGATTGCTGGGCCAGGGCACAGTTGTCACAAGTGTTTGGCAGTGGTGGGATCTACTTCACATACTAATTGGCTTGTAGTGGTGTGGGTAGAGCGAATTCCTGTAGCTTATGTACAGTGATCTCTAAAAGTGTTTTGTACTCTAAAACAGCCATGCAGTGTACACTCAAGAGTTCAGATCACAATTGTTTTATTTCTTTTTTTAGCTTAGGGTGAGCAGGCAGCATGTCAGCAGAAGAGTATGGAAAGCTGACATGGAGCCAGCTAGCAGAGAGATGCCAGGCTAGGGGACTGGTGCATGGAAACCTGACTAAAGCAGACCTGATTTCAGCCTTGGTTACAGCTCCATCAGAAAACAGCAGCCTGGAGCACAATCAGACTGACAGTGTAGATACAATATCCTTGGAGAATGGACAGCTCAACCTTTCTGCAGTGGACTTAAAAATCCAGCTGGAGCTAAAGAGACTTGAGTTGGAGGCCAGGTATATGGAACTAGAAGCAACCGAGAAAATGAGGAGTCTACAAGCTGAGAAAAATGAACAGCAGAGGAGGCATGAGAGGGAAATGCTGACTCTTTGCCAGAGTCATGGAGGTAATGAGGAAGGGAGTAACTGGACCCCAGAAGCACAAAAGGTCAGTAAATTTCTTCCGCAGTTTAAAGAGGGGGATAATTTTGATAGCTTCATTCATATGTTTGAGCGGGTATGTAAACAGTATGAAGTTGACCAAGGGCTCTGGGTACAGTTCCTGACCCCCTTACTCCATGGTAAAGCTGTAACTTCTTTAGCAAAAATGCATGACACTAACTGTTTTGATTATACTGCTGTAAAAAGACATTTATTAGAATGTTTTAAGCTAACACCTGAAATGTATAGGAAAAAGTTTTGTGAGCATAGACACAAGGCAGATGAAAATGTATGTGAATATGTTGTTGAACTGAGCACTTATTTTCATAGCTGGGTGAGTGGATGTCAGGTCACCACTTTTGAAGGGCTGGCAGACCTTTTGCTAAGGGAACAAGCCCTTAGCACTTTGTCTGAGGACATGAGGATCTGGTTAGCTGATAGACAGTGTGCTACTTCAGAGGAGTTGAGGAAGAAGGGAGACCTATATCTGGCCAGCAGGGCAGCCCTGCATAGGAAAGGGACCCCCAGTACTGCTCATGGGACTAAAGGAACCCATGTTGGGCAGCACAGACTGCCCAAACAGAATCTGCCAGTAGCAGGGGAAGCCACTAGTCCAGGTACACATCCAGGAGCTAGGGTTAAATGTTTTGAATGCAACCAGTGGGGCCATGTGACATGCAGATGTCCATGGAGGCAAGGTGGAGAACCAAAGGAGAGGGAGCCAGTAAGTGGTAAAGACAAAATGCCAATAGTGGGTTGTCTTGAGACAACAGGGGTATGGAACTACCATCCTGCAGATGTCCTGAGAGGGAAGGATTTGGATGAGGCAGTACTATGTACTTATGCAGTTACATGCAGTGAGGCTAGGAGACAAGCATGTGGGTCTGGTAACCTGGGGGAGACCCAGACAGACTGCACACTTGCAGCCAGGACTGCTGAGGTGGTTACTTCAGGGAGGGAGCTGCTCTGTAGCAGTGAGACCGAATCTGAGCCACAGCTGCTTGTGGGTACTGATGTTCCCTTGGACAGGGTAACTGCAAAGATAGAGGTGAGTAGTAGTACCCAGGCTGACAGTGAGGCACCACTGTCAGAGGATGCCAGACTTCCTGTGGAAGGGGAGCTGGGAAGGGTTACAAGGAGAGACTTGAGACAGGCTCAGCTCTCAGACCCTACATTGCAAGGCCTGAGGCAGGTAGTTAGGGAGTCACCTGATTCTCAAGGGAAGGGGGAATCTGTATACTGGAACAAATGGTTACTGTACAGAGAGTGGACCCCTGAGGGAGGGCTAGAAGGTGAGAGAGTACAGCAGTTGGTAGTACCTACAGCTTACCATCTGATGCTTCTAGCCATAGCCCATGATATTCCCTTTGCAGGTCATATGGGCATAAAACGTAAAAAGAGGTGTATTATGCAAAACTTCTATTGGCCTGGAATTTCCAGAGATGTAACAGGGTACTGCAGAACCTGTGAGCAGTGCCAAAAGGTAGGCAAGGCAGGAGACAAGGTGAGAGCTCCTTTAATGCCTTTGCCTGTGATTGAGGAGCCATTTCAGAGGGTAGCTATGGATATTGTGGGTCTTCTGAATACCCCAAGTTCCACGGGGAAAAAGTATATCCTGGTGATTGTAGATTATGCTACACGATACCCTGAGGTAGTGACATTGTCCTCCATTGAGGCCGAGAAGGTGGCAAATGCTTTGCTAGAGATTTTCAGCAGGGTAGGTTTCCCAAAGGAAATACTGTCTGACAGAGGTGCCAATTTTATGTCAGACCTGCTGGCTTGTCTGTGGAAGTCCTGTGGGGTGAAGCACATGAAGACCACCCCTTACCATCCCCAGACTAATGGTCTTGTTGAGAGGTTAAACTCTACAATCAAGTCCATGCAACAGGCATTTGCAGATCATTTTAAGAGGGAGTGGGACAAATATTTTCCCCATCTGTTGTTTGCTTACAGAGAGGTTCCCCAGGAATCCACAGGTTTTTCACCCTTTGGGTTGCTGTATGGGCATTGGGTGACGGGATCTATAGATTTAATTCGAGATGAGTGGGAAGGTGAGTGTGAGTCTCACAAGGAGTCTATTGTGGCATATGTCCTGAACCTCAGGACAAGGCTCAGGGAACTCATGGGCCTGGCCTAGGAGAATTTGGCAGAAGCCCAACAACAGAAAAAGGTGTGGTATGACAGGAATGCTCGAGCTAGAGAGTATGCTGTAGGGCAGCAGGTGATGGTTCTCATTCCTCTCAGACACAACAAGCTGCAAGCAGCTTGGGAGGGACCCTACAAGGTGGTAAGAAAGGTAAGTGATGTTAACTACATGCTGGAAGTGCTAGGCAGATGTCAGGGGCATAAATTGTACGATGTTAACATGATGAAACCTTACCATGATAGGGAGGCCCTTGTGCTGCACATTTGCAGTGGATTGCAGGAGGAGTCTGAGGGAGATCTGGGGACTGATCTCCTCAGTGAGGCTCAGGCTGACACCTCGGTGGAAGGGGAAGCAATGTCCCAGCAGCAATCTCCTACCCAGGTTTGAGAAATCCAAGCAGTGTTGCAGGAGTTTGGGGGCATGTTCACCAGGAATCCAGGGAGCAACCACCTGGTGCAGCACCAGGTGGATACAGGACCCCAAAGGCCTATCAGGCAGGCCCCTTATAGGTGCCTGAGATAGTCAAACAGACTCTGAGGGAAGAGGTACAGGAGATGTTGGAACTAGGGGTGATTCAAGAGTCCAGCAGTCCCTGGGCCTCACCAGTGCTGTTGGTGCCAAAGAAGGATGGCAGCAACATGTTTTGTGTGGATTACAGGAAATTAAATAGTCACACAGAATCGGATGCTTACCCCATGCCTAGGACAGATGAGGCCCTAGAGCATCTGGGTGTGGCTAAGTATCTTATGACCATTGATCTTACCAAGGGTTACTGGCATGTGCCCTTGACTACCTGTGCTAGAGAGAAGTCAGCCTTTGTGACTCCTTTTGGCTTGTATGACTTCACAAAGATGCCCTTTGGGATGAAGAAAGCCCCAGCGACTTTCCAGAGGCTGGTAGATCAGATCTTAGCAGGAGCAGGAGGGTTTGCACTTGCTTACATGGATGATATTGCTATCTACAGCCATTCTTGGCAAGAGCACATTCAGCATGTCAGGGAGGTGCTGGACAGACTACAGAGGGCAGGGTTGACCATTAAGCCAAGCAAAAGTCAGGTGGCTATGGCAGAGGTCTCCTACCTAGGACATAGAGTGGGGAGTGGTGGCAAGGTAAGGCCAGAACCTGCCAAAGTGGAAGCTATTCAGGAATGGCCTGCACCTGTTACCAAAAAGCAGGTGAGGGCATTCTTAGGGACAGCAGGGTACTACAGAGAGGTCATTCCCAATTATAGTACCATAGCTGCTCCCCTCACAGACCTGACAAGGAAAAACAGAGCCAGTCAGCAAAATGCCAAGTTGCTAAGATGGAGTCTGGGGTTGCAAGCATATGATATGTTAGTGCAGCACCGCAGTGGGAGTAGCAATGCCAATGCAGATGGGCTCTCAAGACAGGGAATGGGGTGAGGTACACCCATATAGACCTGACACTCTCAAGTGACTTTTCTCAAGGGGCACTTGAAAAATTGCTTGAGTTCTCTGGGGGGGGGATGTGATGATTGGGGAGAGATGGGCGAAGGCTGCCAGCCTACTCAAATAGAATTTGATACATAATTCTATCAACTGTATAAATAAATGTAAAATACAGGCATGTTTTCTTGAGTGTGAAAGAATACTGTGAAATGTGAACTTCAACAATGTGGCAACATTGCCCCCTTGCTCTAAAGAAAAACTAAGTCAAGCCTTTCAAATTTGTCTTTTGAAAATGAAATGATTTTATGACATTCTTTGATCTTTAAAGTTGGTTCTGGTCAGGCTGGCTGAAGACATTCTGTCTATTGTGTTAACTAAGGAGTAATTGCTAGAGTGTAAATGTGAAATGCCTTTTAGTGTTGTAGTCTCCTGTGCAGGTGTTAGCTTGCTAAATAATGCAGTTTCTATTAGCATGGGAACTCCAGGTTAAGTGTCAAAGAAATGATGTAATAGAAACTAACTCAAAATTATGTAATCTGGGGAGGACCCAGACCCATGTTTGTTAGTGACGTTTTATAAACTGTGTCTCAGAGAGAGACTAGGAAGCATTTTGACTTTGGACATCTAACTTACCAGCACTCTGCCTATGCTCACTTGTACGTTTTTAGCATTGTGATTTATTGTAGGAATAGTTAAAGCTAGTAAAGATTAATTAGGTATTTTTCTTTGAAATCAGACCTGTCCTACTGTATTATTTGAAGTTTCTGTGTGATCTGTGAACTCTTAGATATATCTGTGGTGTAGTAGTTTTGTCTTGTGTTTTAATTATTCATTATTAAATATTTTTAAAACCTTCTATCTGTGGCTGGTTTATGTAGAGATAAATTATGCTTTAGACTATATATTTACAGATTTTGCTGTCTAAGCCCTTCCAATAAGCCTTAGACTAAATTGTCACATTACCACTGGATATTAATATTGCACAGTAATAATTGGACACCCTTTTAGTAGCTGATATTTTTAACTGGGTGGTGGCAATAATTACTACTGTATAGTCTGGGTAAAGGGGCACAGTTGGAGAATCTGTGTCAGCCTTTCCCAGGAGTGTCTGTGAAGTTGTATAAATACTTATCTCAAAGTGTGTGTGTGTGTTGTGTCAGCTACATGGCAGGGACACGAAGCACAGGTTGGACAGAGAGGGTACTGGAGGTTTTAGCTTGCCTGGTTAGGCTGAGACCTGGACCGTATTGCTGTGCCAGTGGGCAGTCTTATTGGGGACCTGGTGAGCAAAGGAGCAACCAGCCCCAGACTGACTGTGATCTCTGTGTGCACTTAAGGGAAATTGTACTTTACTGTCTGTATTAGTTATCATTTCCTCTTGTAGGAGACGACCTCCCTGGTGTTAGTGGTGAGGATTGGGGCTCCCTGATTGCTGGGCCAGGGCACGGTCGTCACATAAGCATTGCTTAAATGTAAATTCTAAGCAAGAATTAATGTAGCTAAGCAGATTTGCTCATTGGTATGCAGTGCTTAGCATCTACCCCTCTAAGCAATGCATATACCAGCTTAGCGGGTTTGCTCGGCACTTAGCTTAGCATATTCAAAACCATTCAATCACGGCAAAGGGTGGGAAATTGGGCATATTTAAACCTCGCAGATGGGAATATAGCTCATAACTGGTTGTAGCACTTCACTGTAAGTACTATGGCTGGTGTTGGCGAGGGTATGCAGTTTCGGACGCAGCACTGGGGCATACAGGAGTTCAGGGTCATGGTTGGACTCCTTGTAAAAAAAACACGATATGACATTGCTGCAAGACCAGTACCAGGGCTCCCAATTAGAAAGCAGAGGCCTGAGAAAGTTTTGCCCGTGATCTCACCAGTGCCACTTGGAACCCATTGGATTGGTCAGCAGGCCCGGCACTACTTTGCCAACTTGAAGTGGAGGAAGAGGGAGCTCTTGGACCAGTGGGTCCAAGATGCATGACAAAGGGATGTCCCAGGCATGTGTAAATATTAATATCAATAAGTGTTTACCAAAGTCCAGCCTGTGTATGAGATGGATAGGTATGCAAAAATGTTTCTCTATCTTCTTTACAGCTCCAGTTGAGTGGGCTGTGAACCAGGAAGCCCATGCAAGCAGGCTGCTAAGGCTGCATCATGAGGCTGGTGAGTAACAATCTAGCTTGTAGTATTCATACCAAATAAACATAAAGGAGTAGAATGTCACCTTGCAATATTAAAAATGTGTATGGTTTGTACTGAATAAACCAGACAATATTACAGTAATAGTCTCATATAGGTTATATATAAATAAAACTGTAACTGCCTGTCAATAAAATTCAAAATCCTGGACTGGTTGTGTTTACTTTGGTATTGTATGAATTGAAATGTGTACAGGTTATGCACAGCAACTATAGCTCTGAAAGCATTAAACAATCAAGTCTCATCTGACAAAGTTAGTGCCTTTGTAAGACACAAGATTAACTGATATGAAATGTTTCATGCACCAAGAGCTGATATCTGAATAGTAATGTTGTGTTAACCACTGTTTTCCACACTGTGCTATGTCAAAAGGTATGTTTAGGAATGTATGTATAAGAATGTCGTAATTACAAGGTCAGATTGTACAACCAAGAGAGTATTAGACAGAAAACATGCAAGGAAGAGACAGCAGTTTCTCAATAGCTTGTTCTGATGAAACAAAAACTTTTGTTGTATTTTATGCACAAACAGGCACGGTTTGAATCCCGAGAGTGGTAGTAAGCTGTATGCATAATTTCACCTAGGATTTTGTGAATATGTGTAGAAACAGTCAGGTAGTGTTAACAGAAATTTCCGCCACAGGTCTGCCAGGTAAGAAAAGGTATAAAGTAGCTATAAGAAGACTGTAATTATACTGTGCCCAACACCCACAGTCCAACCCCAGGGCTGCAAATGACAGCAAGATAAGTACATACAACAAGTAGTCTCCCCCAAGAAATGTTCAAAAGTCATGCTGTCACAGCTACTGGTCCTTGCTGCCAACAACCAGGGTGACCATTAGGAATCAAGGCAGAGTATGGCAGCAGCAGCACACACACACACACACACACACACACACACACACACACACACACACACACACACACACACACACACACACACACACACACACACACACACACACACACACACACACACACACAGTATGAGTGCACATATGTACTCTGACAATGTGAATATGGGTAGAAACAGTCAGGTAGTGTTAACAAAATCACCTTCACAGGTCTGCCAGGTAAGAAAAGGTATAAAGTAGCTATAGGAAGGCTGTAATTATACACTGTGTACAAACATACCACTGCCCATCCCAAGGCCATATGTTGTTGTAATAATACCTGTAGAGTAATGACTAGAGCAATGATCATTAAAGCTGTGATCACTGCAAGAATCTACATTTGTTAATTGACATCTCTCTCACTCACCCACCTTATCTTCACCAATAATCTAAACACATAAAGGAATGGGTATGTTTTTCACTAAACCTACCATTGGGACATGTGTCCTATTGTTCTACAAATATTGAAATGTTTTCCAATTGATGTTCCCTGTTCAAATACTATCATTGGTGGCCTGTTGCTATCAATTTAACCTGCATGATGGTGCAATGCCCACTGTGGTTCCATATATGCATGTGTTCTGTTTGCTATGCAAATATTCCAAATCTGTTGTTTTGGGTTAATGGAAATACTCATGCATGCTGTTATAACTAATAATGGAAAGTGATTTTTATGACTAACCAACATGTCTAAAAAAGCAACACCATAGCACTTCTGGGAAGGCCGATCCCAGCGGATCCACCTCTCCCGCCTCATCTGGCCCTGGCACTGGGACCCACCCCAGGACCTCCTCATCTGCTGATCCTGCACCACCTTTGGGTGGAACCGCCTCAGAGGATGGGGCTTGTCCCCCCCCCTCGGGCATGGGCGCAGACAGGATCCTGTCACCCAAAGCCAGGTCTGGGATCTGGTGCATAGGAACCTCTGCAAAGAATTGAGAGATTTGCTACACCACATTGAGGGCTGCATGGCACATTTAGAGGGTCAGCCTGCCCCTCCTGCTCAGCCCCCAGCACAGCCACATTTTGGGGTGTGAAGGTGCAGTGGTGACTGCTCATGGGTGGGGACCTCAGTCCCACTGTATCCATTTGGGGGCTCGTGGGATTCCAGTTACCAAACACCCCTCCCCATCCAAGGTGTTTACCCCCCACATGTGTCATATATGGCCCTTGTATGCTGTCTTTTCTGTCTTGTCTTTCTTCCTACCCAACCTACCTCCTCAAATATACCTACTATCCTTCCCCAACATCCCACTCTCACCTTAAAAAAAACAAAAAAAGGGCAATCTGCTCCCCAAAAAAATGTTGTCCCATACATAGCTGTCCATTTCACACACGTGTCCACTGGACACATGTCATCTGGTCTGATTGGCTTCACAACACATTATTGTTGTCCTCGCCCCTCTCTCAGGGGTTTGAGTGTCCAAATCTACCTCCAAATTCAGTATATATGCACAGCTGTTGCTGTAGAAGAAATGGACAGCTATGGACCTTCCCTGCACCCATCCTGCACATCCCTAGCTATCTTGCATATTGTTTTTCTCTCTTCATGCCCCCTTTTTTACCACTTTCTTATCACCCCTTTTTTTTTCTTTTAAAGAAATTAGCATGGGGGTAAGTGGGAGTAAGCAGTAGTAAGCGGGAGTAAGCCTGTTTGCATGGTGCTAAGCAATGCCTACACAAATTAAGGACTTTTAAGGCTGTTTGTAAGCATACTTAACCAGAACTTAGCATTGCTTACCACCACGCAAACCCACTTACAACTGCTTAAAAGTGCCTTAATCACGTTGCATCCAACAGCCCTTGTTCTTCCCAGCAACAAAATAATCAGCCATTGCAATTCTTAAACCCAGGACCCTGCACACCATATCCACAGCAATTTACCACTAAGCCATCTGAGCTGTAGGTATGTCTGATGTTTTTTCAAACATATCATTCAGCAGAGTCATTCAACAGTAGGGAAAAGGTTTAGTCAAGTTTTGTATGTATATATAAATGTATATTTGTATGGACATGCATACATATAGTAATATATGTAGAGATATACATATAAAATATACATATATATATATATATATATATATATATATATATATATATATATATATGAGTAAATATATACATACATATAAATATATCTGTATGTACTTAGGAGATACATCTAAATACACATCTACATGCACACATACATATAGAAAGGTGAATAAGTACACACACACACACACACACACACATATATATATATATATATATATATATATATATATATATATATATATATATACATACATACATAAATATATAACAGCTACAAACACATGCAATTTGAGGGTCACGCTGCTGCACCCCAGAAGTCAAAATCTGAAAATGCACTCACTGGAAGTATTCCTTAAAATGGGGAACAATGACATCTGTGCTGTAACAGAGACCTGGCTAAAGGCAGCAGGAAGCACCCCTGCACTACCAGCCGATAACTCATTCCACACCTTTTGGCTGGTGAACTTGGACTGAAGCTTCAAAAGTGGTGGTATTTCCATATTCATAAAGGATGCACACACCTCCAGAGTGGTAGCCCAACATTATTCATCACAGATCCTGCAGGTGTAGCTAACATTGGGTAAGACAGTGGTTCGGGTTGTAGCCTGCTATAGGTCCCCAAACATGTCCCAAGACTCACACTCCATGTCCCTAAACACCCTGGAGAATATCAGTGTCCAACCTAACACTCTCATACTGATCGACTTCAACTACCTTACCATTAACTAGGAAAGCTACTCATGTACCGATGCACTTGCCCATCACATCGACCTAGTCCTTACTAACATCGGAGACTGTTGCTGTACACCAATAGTCAACTCCTCCCTTGTTAGATCTGACCACAAAGTAATCACCTTTGGAAATCCACAGCCCTCCCACCCTCTCCCCCTGCACAGGTAACCACCATGAAAAGTCTTTCCAAAGCTAACTTTTGCTTCCTGAAAACAGAGGTGGCTAACCTTACAGCAGCCATGCAAATGGAGACTAGTTGCATGACTGCTGAATCAAACAACAATGCACTATGAACACGTACACAAATTCATGGATACTGCCATACCCAATAGAACCAAGACCCTCACCTTTAAAAAAAGGAAGCCAATCTGGTGGTACCTGGCCATACAGAAACTGTACACAGAAGGAGAAAACTGATACAGAATAAGATGAAGTCCCAAGACTGGAAAAAAAACTCTTATCAGCCTCAATTAAAAGTTGAGATCCCTCATCAAATACTACAAAGTTAGCTGTGAAAACAGAACTGGAACACATAGTAAAGGCAACCACAAGGCCTCATAAAGTTACGTAAAGAATTTCCATGGCAATACCAAGATTTGCTTTGAGCTATTGGACAATGGTATCTCCTAGACTGAGCCAACAAATATTGTCAATATACTGGCTGACATATTGAGTACACACTTTACCCCTCTCACCCTCAAAAGACCAATCACAATACCAGTACACTGCCAGGCACCCAGTATTACTGCTGCATAGGCTAAAACATCACTGTCTAAGGCAAAGAATACAGCTTCTATGGGACCTGGCAATATCCCTGGCTGCATTCTACATGAACTACAGGAGTGACCTGGCACCTGACCTGTGTGCCATGTTCAAGCACAGCCTCACCTCAGGCTTTGTCCCTACTGAATTGTGCACTGCTACAGTCACTCCTCTCCACAAAGGTGGTGCAACTACAGACCCTGAGAACTACTGCACCATTAGCCTGACATGTCTGCTATGCAAAGCTATGGAATGTATCATCATGCACATAATAAATATGGATATGGGAATCTGCAGACTCAGGATCCCACACAGTTTAGTTTTGTGAAGGGTAGGTCATACCTGTTCAATCAACCTGGTCAACTTCTTGGAGTCAGTCACCTCAGCTGTGGATGAAGGCAAGGTGTCACATACAGCCTACCTTGATCTGGCCAAAGCCTTTGATAACATTGCCCACTCAGAAATCATTCAAAAACTCACTAAGCTAGGCATCAATCACTAGATAGGTTGCAGACTGGGTCACAGATAGAACTCACAGTGTGAAAATAGCTGACTCCAAGTCAGACTGCTGAGCAGTCATAAGCGGAGTCTCACAGGGTTCTGTCCTGGGTCCTCTCATGTTTGGTATCAACTTCTCTGAAGTCCATGCCAACAAGCAGGGACTCTGGCTGACAAAGTCTGCAGACATTTGCAAGTTGGGAGCTATTATTAACTATCCAAGTGATGTTGGCATCCTCCTGAAAGGCCTCACTGAGACCAATGACTGGTGTCAGACCCATGGCCTTAAGCTCAATGTCAAAAAATGTGCTGTCATCCCCTTTGGAGAAAAGCCTGTTACCATGAATTACTACAGTGATGGTAGTCCCCTGAACAAAGAAGGTGTTATAAGAGATCTGGGTACACAGATTGACAGCAATGTCACTTTTGACCACCACATTGTCCACATTGCCACTGTGGTCAGAAAGTTCTTCTATGTGGCACATCTAAGTACTAACGCATTAGCATCCGGGAAGGAAGAGGTCATTGTCTCCCTGTACTCTTCTTGACAAAGTGACATAGTTTGTTTTAGCATACATATTCTGATGGATGTGAGATAGGTAAATGAAATGTATGCCCTCATTTTCTGATAACAATCATGTAATTTACAGTGATTTACCAGAGAAATGAGAATAATCTGTAAAACAGACCAGAAATATCCTGAAACAATCCAGCCAGTTGAGAGGTATGCTCAGAGCCCCTTACTGCAATGAATCTGGACCAAGGCTGACAAAGTGATGGGTAGAAGCCATGAAAACTGGGATGTCTCTTAAGTACTGGCTTAGATAAGCTAACACAGTTGCTGAAGTAACACCCTCCTGTGTGCTCAAACATATATTTAGTGAAATAGCACAAGTAATTGAAATAGGAAATCTGCTATAGGTAATTACGCATGTATTTTCAATTATATCAGGCACTACAGGGATGTAACAGCACTGACAAACAGACACCATTGTGAAAGTGCATACCCACAGCCAATATCACCACAATCACAGTCACATACATGTAAGTCAAGTGAACAGTAGAGTATATGGACTGTGTCAACAAATATATAATTGTTTGCCACTCACACACTAGCCCTACAAATACAGTCCCAATTCTCAGTGTAATCTGAATCCTGACCTTGGTACAGGACATGTCTCAGTCTGTAAACACATCCAGCCAATAGATCAGCAGAAAGTGGTGCAGCATGCATAGTCAGATAAAGAAGGAGCCATAACACTTACATATACCCCCCTCCATACATATTCCAAATAACATGTACACATCACATGTGTACACAATCCTGACTGTCTGTTAACAATGGCCAGACATATACAGGCCTCTCACATGTACAGTTCACCTCAGAATGTACCAGGCTCAGGACTAATATATATGGCCTCTTTCCTGACATGTCTGTGGGTCTAATACATCACTGGGATGGTAGCAGGAATGAAAGCAAGACCTAATGATACTAAATACGTCTGAGCCTCATTGACATCTGGACAAAGTCTGACATCATTTGGGGACAAAGGCACAAACACAGGGGTAGACTGGAAATATTACTGTCATACATTGAGACATTTGCAGATGTTACTGGGTTTGTTACAACATATCCTTTATGAGGAATATGAAGCCAGTAATACCAATAGATGTGAGTATTTACTGACTGCATTCCATAGAGTCCACAACTGATTTACCAAGGACACCAACTGTCTGTGGAACAGCCAAAACATAGCAGGCAAACATGTGGCCAGTCTGTGGACAGAGTGCCAGTGGAGAGGTATGTCAGAGACATATCAGTGTCATTCGTAAAGTCACGCACTAAATGCATGTCCACACAAACCCTGTCAATATATCAATCCACCATGTGTATAACAGCACTGATGACATAGAATCTCTTCACAAATCTTGGGATATGTCCCCCATATTGTTGAGCTGTCTCCACATGTCCTGTACTGTGACATATTGCCACCTACTGCATGTGAATCTGTAGCCCACCACCTCTTTAATGTCCTGACACAGGCAAGGAAAAGGGGCAAGGCCCACATTAAGGAATGTCCCATATGTTGGAACTAGCAGCAGCGTCCAGGCCCACAACACAATACTATGTGGGCACCTACATAGTTGTATAGCCTTATCAATACCTGACATCTGCACATCTGTACAGAGGACAGACAGAAAGTAGATAGCCAACAGATTATGGATTAGGATGAATGTTTTGAAGGATAGAGGTCTGAAACTGAAAGTTATGCCAGTACTACATGACAGCAGTCCTCAATGACATGTCCAAAAACATAGCAGTCTACAGTTAATATCACAATATCATATCAATATCCAATAGGATATACATAAAAACATACAGCTCAAATATCAAGAACAAGATAGTTAGTACTCAGAGTCCCAGCTTTGCATGCAGGGATATATGGATCAAGTACTACAATCTGGAATCTACTTTTACTTGGAAAAGCACTATTAAAACTACTAGCTTAATAATACAATATGTGTTAAACTATTTTTGTCAACACTGTAGCTGGTGTAACATGCAAGTGTGACTGTATATAACCTGGGATACTATCTATGTATAAAACAAATAAAAAAAAAGATTGTGGTACTGCCCATGTATACCCAGGTGTCCCATACAATATAGTCACTCCCCTTGTTACTGTAATGACAACACATAGAAGGATGTTATGTACAGGAAATAAAATACACTTATTAAAGCTGTCATTACCCTGCTATTTTATCAGACTGGAATGTGATCAATGGTTACCAGGGCGAGCTATGCTTAGCAGGTTTAAGCATTGCTTAAATGTAAATGCTAAGCAGATTTGCGCACTGGTAAGCGAAGCCTACACAGTATAAGCGCCTATTCATTTAACCATACATTAGCATCACTTACCATTGTGCAAACCCATGCAAATATACTTAAAGCTGCTCAAAACTGCCTTAATCACTCTATATCCAACAGTCCTTGTTTTGCCTAGTAACAAAATAAACTGCCCTTGCAGTACCCAGGATCCTGCACACCACAGTCACATCAATTTACCAGTAAGCTATCTGATATCTATGGTTTTAGGATGTTTTCTCAAACATACCCTACTTTACAACCAGTTTACAATAGGGAAGAGACCCTGTGTAATTAGGAAGGATTGGTATCTACAAATATATATATCTGAAAAGAAACATATACATAGAGAGAGATAGATATGTATGGAGATACATATATGTGTATAACAATATACAGATATATTACCAATAACTACTGAGGTGCATATATATATATATATATATATATATATATACATACACGTATATATATATATATATATATATATATATATATATATATATATATATACATATATATATATATATATACACACACACACACACACACACACACACACATATATATATATATATATATATATATATATATATATATATATATATGCACACACACACACATACACACACGCGTGTATATATATATATATATATATATATATATATATATATATATATATATATATGTATACATGTCTCAAAATGCCCATACAAACATATGCTGCTGATATACCACCCATAACTGGGGCAGCATGCACAGTTGGATACAAAATGACCCATGCCACTCACATCTGCCCCCCCTCCATGGTCCAAATAAATAAGTGAATAGTACACTGCTACAAAATCATGATAGGCCATACACGATGACCAGACATACAACAACCTCTTAGCAAAACAACTAAAATGACTGAACATAGCAAAGAAAAATGCAACCAGCCAGTTATTCACATATGTTTATTATACTCTGATGTCTTGGCCAAAGCCTTCAAGGAGTAAAACATTACAAGAAATACTTGCCACAATCACAAGAAGCAATTAACACTTAATTACATAATTAAATACACAGCCTTCAATTACACTCCTCATTTAACCCCTAGGGGATAAAGTATCACATTTAATAATAACACATTGATTCTGTACATAGCAATTTTTCTTTTATGAATGTTTCATCAAACTGAGGAACATACTTTTTCCAAAACAGTACCTTGGAACCCACTACTGTCCCCATGGTGAGATTTATTCAAATGTACAGCTATAAACCTGTCTTCTTTCTTATAAGTAATATGTATCACATGTTCTAACAGCCTAGTTTTAAAACACATGTTACTCTCCCCCACATAAAACATCTAAGAGCATTCTCTATACACCAACCTCTTGAATGTTCAGACTTCAACATGTTTTCCAGCCTTTCCCCTCAGCAGGAATGACAGCACTAAATAATGATAGACCATTATACCTATCAACCTCCTACTGTATGACATCTGGACAAAGCCTGACATAATGGTGGACACAGGCCCAAATACATGGTCATACTTGAAATATTGCTGTTATACACTGAGAAAGTTGCTGGTGTTACAGGGTTTATTGTAACATATCTATTCTGAGGGATATAAAGTCAAAAAAACAAATGGATGTTAGGATTTACTGATTGCAATCACCAGAGTATGCTACTGAGTTGGCAAGGACAACACCTGTCTAGGGAACTGACCAAACATAACAGGCTAACCTCTGGCTATTATGTGACTAGCCATACAGTTGAGAGCTATGCAGAGGCAGAACTTTGTCAGACTGAAATCCATGCAGAAGTAGCATGTTCAGACAAACCCTGTTAAACTAGCAGTATTCCAAACATATAACAGCAATACTCACATTCTGCCCCTAAGTCTTGAGCCTTCTCCACCATTTATTTGGCTTGTCTGCACAAGTCTTGTTGTAAGAGGTATTAGCTCACACACCTCCAGGATGTCTTCCTCACAAGTAAGGGAAAGGACCAATGCCCACATGGAGTACTCAGTTATAGGAGTGTGTTGCCATGACATTGGCTATTGGAAGAACTACACAGCTGCTCTGCATGCAATTAGCAAGTGGGTAACACCAATTGGTGCACAGGCCATCACCTGGTCATGAGCATCACCTACAAAAGGCATGCTGCCACCTATTCAAACCAGCTCTATCCCTGTAGTGCAGAAAGAGAGAGAGAGAGAAAACAAATAAAAACAAAAAACAGAAAACAGAAAAGAGAAGTAAAAAAAAGGTATGTGAAACATGTAGGCATGTAATTGAATGTAGTACTTGGTCTATAATAATGGGAAATATGATTTGGAAGAATATATATCCCAACAACACTTGCTGTACTACTGTCCTGCTGAGCAGCTGCTATGGCCATAGCATCTGGCCCTCTCTGCAGTGGGAGAGATCACAGCCATACCTTTCAACTGTACAGATCTTCACAGAATGTCCGGATTTTCCCATCATATTTTTTGTCTGTTCCTCCTGAAATCTGTACTTTTCTGGCAAATAGCTGAGGATTGAAGTCATTGAGTAATGACAAACACTTGAATTTAAGACTCCACATCCTTAAGAATATTAATGATAATGCAAAATGTATTATTCTACAAACTGCCTAAGTTTGCAACAGGAATATTTAAAATCTGTCCCTATTTATCCCCCCATCATTCTATGCTCTGTCCAGATGTGATGCTCTAAGAGATTGCGAGGTTAGAACACAGCTCAGGAGCCTGACTCACCCTGGGAAAAGACAGTTCACATATGACAACCGCTGGGGTGTCTGTCAAACACTTGTGACTGTGCTACTGCTAGGTCAGTTAATGGGATGTTGTCCATATCTATATTTTACATGTGAATATGAGTATGATGCATGTTTGTATTGTAAATCTAAGAGACCTATATAGGGCATGTGCATAGTAAAGTACTGTTGCAGACGTGTGTTGAACTGAATGAGATATATTGAATTAATAACATTCAACTGTACAGTGTTCTGCTGGAGAATAAGTACATTTGTGACTGATATCTGTAGCCACATACACATATACTTGTGTTGTCAGCCAAATCATTGGCAAGTCTGTGAGCAATGACAACGTAACATAATAGCCTACTTATGACTGTTGGACATCTTCTAGATTATCACAGTGATGTCAAAGCCTACTCTGCAATCAACTTACTAATGTATGGTGCAGCTATATTAATACAGTATCAATACTGATGTCCCTTTTGTCACCCATTTATTTGTGCCATTGTCCAGAAGTCCTGCTATAACAAGTTGAGAAGTATGATTGATCAGCAAGACTGTAAATATAGTGTGTCATACTAACATAGAACAGAAATGTATACCAGGTATCCCCTGAGCACATGTATGTATGCGTATGTTCAGCTGGAAGGCACAAAACTAATAACACGGGTTCCAAGCAGTCAAGTAAATAGGTTATGCATGTTGCACATGTGTGTAATATCAGTGTCAGTGCATACAACAGACATAAATGTGTACAGCTACTGGTTGTTGCATTGCCCCGACACTGATATAGATACTAGAGTAGTCATGATTATCAGGTAGTAATCAAAGAAGTGTCCAACTGTATTATGACCCTCTGTCCATGCCTACCACTAACAGCTATATCAGCACCTATATACAGTGGATATCAAAAGTATACACACCCCTGTTGGAATGCCAGGTTTGTGTGGTGGATGACAATGAGACCACAGAAATTCATTTCAGAATGTTTCTTATCTTGAATGTGACCCCTAACCTGTACAATTCTATTGAAAAACAAACAAAGCTGTTTCAAGGAAAGTGAGCAACTATTTCCAAGTGAAGATGTGCCATGATTTTAGAGTCCAAACCAAGACGAATGAATGCTGTAACCATCTCAACAGGTGCTTACACAACCTATCAGTTTAAGGATGTGCACACTCATTCAACTGGCTTATTGTACTGATTATTATCTCCGTATGTTTTCACAGACCAGATTGTTATGTATTCAGTTGAATTGTACAGGCTATAGGTCACATTGAAGGTGGGAATTGTTTTGAAATGAGTTATTGTGGTGTCATGATTCAATTGCACAAATACCAGGTATTGTAACAGAGGTGTGTACACATGATATCCACTGTAGCTATATGGATTCAGCAGTACCTGACCTGTAAAACCCGCCCCACCAAGGTAGAGTCATCCCCTTTGGTGGACAGCAGCAATACACAAACTACATAATAGGTTGCTATATTGGCTGTACAATGATACATAGGTTCAGGCAACAACTTGGAAGCAAGTCCACCTCTATCTGATCAAGCATGTAAGTTCACAGGTGACTTCCTGTAAGGCTGACTATGACTACAAATCAGACATATCCACACCACCAAGGACAATTGCAACAGTGTCTCCACATATGTTGTCAGTCTGAGAGGCAACAACACAATTCACCCTGTACTGGGGGTAAAGCACACCTCATACACACATGGCATGGATATAGGCAACCTGTATCACACAGGTTAGGTGGGAACATCGCCACCCTGTCCACCCCATTTGTATAGGGGATATGCACATCAACCACACTCCTCCCCTCAGCAATGGTGAGCATGTACATGTTGCCTACTGATGGCAACAATAGCAAGCCTCCATGAGGAATAATAACATCACTGTCTGCCTCCTACATAAACTCAGGCATGTGTTCACAGCTTCATCACACACTACAGTCAAACACAGACTTGCCACCATCCACACACCATCCACATGGAAGATGGCCCCTGTCATCCCTCTACATAGAAATGAATGGAGAATAGAGGATTATGCAATTAAGTCTCCAACATTGGGGGGAATAAGATAGCTCAGGGCCAAGAGTATAATGCAAGCTGTTATAGCCATGATAGATTAGATGGTTATGGTGTAGTTTGGATTATTTGCAAGTAATATCCACTGTTGATGTGCAATTATACAACCGTATGAGGTCCTGTAACATTTTTTCCTGTTTATGTCTTCCAGGTAACATGCAGGCCTCACCTCTCAGCATTCTCTGTTGGTGAAAATGTCATCATCACCCAATTTGTGATAGAACATTATGGGCTATTATTTGGATAGAGAGCACAAGATGTGTGGGAGAGGACTGCCCTGTGGAACTATCTGGTCCACAGGGTAAATGATGCTGACCTGCACAGCAAAACTTAGGAGCAGGTGCGGCATTGGACCAGCAACCTCATCTGCCATGCCTGTCAATGGACTGCTGCTGTAGCGAGAGACTGGCTAGTCACAGGTGGGGCCCAGCCATCCAGCCCCAACTGACACCCACAGAGGAGCTCCTTGTCAACCTTGGGGCACCTGCCCAATGCACAACCCATGAAGCTGAGGAAAGCATTGTGAATGTGGGTTGCACCCACACACTGTATGAGGAGCATGCAGGTAAGACCCCAGTGCACATTACTAGAACACTGTTGCTTATCCATTTCTATCTGTATAGTATCCACATACATATGTCAGATGAGATAGTAGGTCTTGCTGGTGTTTAGTAATGCACAGATGTGCACATATTTGGTGATGGCCAGCATATTTTGTTGTATTGAGGGTTGTACTGTTAATGTGCTGAAATGCTGCTTCCACCCTGTACCAATGCACATGAGTGGCTACTGACACCTTTCTCCCACAGCTATTTAGGTCCCTCTGCTATACAATTGGGACAGCAGCCTGTAGCTGGTGAGTATGGAATTGTTTTGTTCAGGTTTGCCAATACACCAGCCATGTTAAGGCCATGCTATTTACCATGCACACATTTATCACACCTACCCATAATGCATGATGTACATGTTCAGTTTTGTTGATGTTAACTCCACTGCATCACAGTGGTCACCATGGTGTCATATCTGAAGGGTATGTACGATTTCTGCAGTATACCTCACAACCTGTCAGTGCAAGATGTGTGGACAGAGACAAACAAAATGGTAGGACAGATGGGCTACAGTAGGGACATGTATGAAACATTACCCTTATACAGTGGATGCAACAGTGTACACACACCTATTAAGATCCAACTGCTCCTGATATATACGACAGACCACAATAATACATTCCATACCTCTTACAACCTGTAATGTGATCCTAACATGAACAATTAATGTGTAAAATATAATTATATGTTAGGGCAACAAATATGGGGTATACAAACCTTACAAAACACTAGATGCATATGTGTGCACACGCTCAAAATTACATATTGTGGAGGCAGCTTGTGATGTACTGACAGCATTCACTCTACTTGAGTACACACCTGCCATCATGTACAGGGCCTCAGTGTCACACCACATAATGGTCTGCTGTCCAAGAAGTATGTTCATGACATTTCCTCAGTTGCCTGCAACAGAAGCAGCCATGGCTTGCACACATCTCACAAATCATCAAAGGGATCCCATATCTGAAGTGCAGCAGTCAGGAGTAAGGAAAAAAACATTACCTCAGCATTGTATATACCATGAAAAACAGTGCAGACAGTAATCTAGAGGTGTATTAAATATGGGACAACAGTGATATTGAAAATAACCAGATGCCCATCCAAAACAGATGTCAGAACATGTAGAAAACTGGTCAGGGAGGCTGCCAGGAGACATGCAGCAACATTGGGGGGGGTTGCAGGAATGTCTAGCAAGTACTGCTTGTGTAGTACCTGTGGTGATAATTGCCTGGATTCTGCATAAGTGTGGGCTATGAGGTAGAGTAAGTAGATAGAGGATTTTCCCCACAAGAAACACCATCCAGGGCTGTGTACAGGTAGCAAAAGCATAACATCAGGTCACCCAAAGGCATGTGTTGCAATGAGTAATGGTGTCATGAGACCAAGGTTCAAACCTACAGACAGTATTCATAAAGATATATGTGGTGCACAAGCAACACCTCACTTCACCTCAGGTCCACCATCCCAAATTTGTAGCTTGCTGGTGCCAGTGTACACCTTTAGCGTTGCCCTTCATTAGCTGTAACTAGGCCTCTAGACATGGTGGAGGGAATGTGGAACAGTGCAAAATAACACTCACATGTGGCCGACAGTTGTCAAACATCTGCATTAAGGCTGAGGGTGGGGAGGTGTTTCAGTTTCAAACACAGCAGTGAACTGAAGCATACATCCAAAGCTAGCTAAGAATGGCTGTACCTGAACACATTCAAGGTTATAAATTGGGCCAGACATAACCCAGACTCAGCAGCAATAATAAAGCCCCTGTGTGACCTCCAAGGGGTGTGCACATGAGCTGGCCTTGCAATTTGGCAGAGTTGAGGGACCTTTGTAGGGAATACAGACCAAATAATGCCAAGTCAAGATGTGCCATGCTAGTATACCCCTTCTCAGGAATAGTGACTGCTGTAGTTCACTTAACAGGTGCTTCAAGAAACTATTGGTTTAAGGGTGTTCACACTTATGCAACCCCCATATTGTATGCATCTCATTCAGTATCTTCACGACTAACACATTTGTTTGATTCTTGATTGGATTGCACAGGTCATATGTCACATATCAGGAGTGTGTAATGTTTTCAAATCGAGTAGTGTGGCCCCATTTCATATCATAGAAGAGGCTGGCATTTCAACAGGTGTGTGTACTCTCCTCATGTCCACATTAAGCTTTGAAGGTCATTGGTGTAGCTGGATTTTATTGCACATACATGCACTGCTGATGATGAGATCTGCAAATCAAATGTCAGTCATTAATTAGTGACATCAGTCCTCATATCAACCCAGTTATGTGTCAGAAAAACACATATGGGTTCTGAGGAACAGAGCAAACATAACTGCCAAACATCTACACATTCAGCAATGACTTGTACAGTTGTGAGGTATGATCTACACTAGATGCCAGTGTGCTATACAGGTGTACAGCAATAATGTGTACATGGGTTTGGTGTGTTCCAGGGGAAGGGACATCATCTACTAACATGACTCATGCATCCCAGAGATTTATATTGTTAGTAACAAGGATTAAGAATGGCTGCAATGCATGATGTTGAGTTCCATGTGTCATAAGTGTGTGTGTGTGTGTGTGTGTGTGTGTGTGTGTGTGTGTGTGTGTGTGTGTGTGTGTGTGTGTGTGTGTAAGTAAACCATAATGTACAGGTATTAATTTATGTATATTGTCTTCCCCTCACAGGTGGCAATGTGGGTCTGGGTCCCTCCCGTGGGGAAACTGATGCCAGTGTCTCTGCCGACTCTGGCAATGATGATAGGCATAGTGAGACACAAGCAGGGTTGTCAGGGGCTGACTCTGTGCCATTGGTTAGTATCCCACTTTTTTCCACCCCATCCCTGCACACAGTCACAATGCCCACACATACCCCATCACCAGTGGCTATAGATGAGGGACAGTTGGCAGGTGGTGGCATGGGACAGGAAAGTGTGGTGACTATGGCAAGTGTGTATGTAGACACCAATCATAGCCGAATAAAAGGTGAGGTCCCACACAGGCAGATGGACAGGCGTGCTCATAAGAGGACTGCTGGCCATCATGCCCCTGCCACAAGTGCCACAGCAGGTGTCACCAGACGCATGTTTCGGACTGTCATGGAGGCACAGGCATGTATGGAACATTACACCAGAGATGGTTTGAGGCTCTAGAGGGCTACTCTTCCTGCTGTATGTGACAATATCCATGATCTGGCAGATGCCCACCATTATTATGCGGAGGTCAGGATAGATGGTTGGGTGAAATGGTGGCAATACGTGACTGTGGGATGTTTGTGCTAGAGCATGTGGTCGGAGTAGTGCAATGGCCAAATGGACATAGGACAGCACCACGGACAGCTGAATGTCTACGTGGCCGTGCAACATCACATTCCCGCTCATGTAGTGGCAGTAACAGAAACTCCACTGCAGGGGGGTTGCTGTCCACACCACGACCCAGCAGGCCACGGGCACGTGATCCTGGCCAGTCCCAACAGGGACACGGATCCAGCAGACAATTGTCATCATCAGGGGAGAGTACCACATCTTGGCCTCTGCCTGGTGGTACCCGTGTAACCCCTGGCAGGCCCAGTTCCTGTGTCCGTGACCAGACACAGTGAACTGCACACCCTGCCATGTACGGTCCGCAGTTGTCCAATATACCCCTGTGTAGGTCAGCCACATGGTGGAACTGTGTGCATCCATACACACACACACACACACACACACACACACACACACACACACACACACACACACACACACACATCACCATCACAGCTAGGGCACCTCCATACTTACACACACCACCTTTGCACGGCCCATTTAATAAACAGCCTACATGATGTCAACCAAATGTCTCAGCCTAGGCTTCTGGCAAACCCTCACCACTCCCTGTGCATATAATACCTGTGCCACATCCCTGTCATCCATACCATCGATGCAGGGACATGCTAATATGGTTCTGATACACAGGGTGAATCTACTACAGTTTAGCAATGTAATGCTGTTTAAGTGTTGTCAGATGGAATGTTTAATGCTTACATGTCAGGGTGTGTAGCTGTCCAGCCACAATGCATTATTGCTGTTATTAACACTGACCGAATGTGGTCTTGATAATGTATTCTGTTTTTGTTCTAGGTGTCTGTGTGTCAGGAGGATGTTGGCCTGCTGCCCTTTCCTACAAGGGGTATGGCACTGTGGTAACACATTGACTGTGTCATATCCAGGGTACAGCTGAACACCAGTAACAGGTCTGTATAACAGTTATTGCATGTGCCACATGGCTGATAGGTCTGAGGGGTGTATACAGGTAAGTGCATGGTGCCTGATGTAAGCAGCTCTTGTACAGTGGACAATGGTAAGTGTACCGGATGGCACACACCAAAAGTTTGTGAATAACACACACACAGAGGCATTTATGTTGCTGCAACACACAGAGAGTACTGTTCAAATGGATGTACTTCACTTTGCAGAGAGCTCATTTTTGCAAATGTAATTCCACTGAGACCGAATTGACAAAACCTCAAATCACTAAATCAGTCGCCAAATTTCATTTCACTGAAAATAGTAGTGGCAGGGTATATGTCCTTTTCCCCACTGTAGTGCAATCCTGGAGTTGGTATAAATAGTTGTGGTGGTGTGGGGGGCACAGCCCCCCACATTGGAGGGTGTGGGGTGGTGTAGACCCAGACCTAGTTAGATTAACAACTACTTACTCTCTTAATTCAACAGTATAACAGCACACTATATGTGGGGATACACACATCACCCCCAATGTGGGGGGCTGTGCCCCCAACTATATATACCAACTCCAGTATTGCTGTACAGTGGGGAAAAGGGCATTTATACTGCCACTACTAGTTCTGATGAAATGAATTTCCACAAGATGATTCATTTGCAATTTTAGCTTTTTCCAATTTGGTCTCGGTCAAACGAACTCCTGGGAAATGTTTTTTCACACTTGCCAACACTGAGATTAGAACCCCTACCTATGTAGTTATTGCTACTAATGTGTTCTGCCTTAATTGCTCACACCACAGAGCTTGTAGGGTGAGGTGTGTTCCGAGGTTCCTGTAAAGTGAACAACATCACCAGGCCTTGTACAGTATGGTAATGGGGGATGTACTGGGTGTGAATGGACACGACATACTATAACATACTGACATATATACATTGTCAAACACATACAGTCATAGACACATTTGACAAACCTGGGTTTAGCAGGCCTGACTATCTTGTCAGTCAGGGCATACTGTTACATAGTTCATGCACACAGCACAGACCTTATTGGACTGAAGATTGTTGTCAGATAATTGTAAGGTTGATGGAGACAGCAGACCACATGCAGTGGACCTTGGGACATGTAGAGGGAATTCCACTGTCTAAAATGTGAGACCCACCCTCCAGGTGGACATAGTACTCACTCAGAGACAGGACACTGTACTGACACACAAATGTTCACAGATTTTGGCTTCCTCAGATTAGAACCCCTGTCTATGTAGCTGTTGCTACTACAGTGACACGCATTTACTGCACACAACACAGACTGTAAGGTGATAACTGTTCCATGGCTCCTGTAATGTGGCCAACATCACCAGCCCTTGTACAGTATGGCAATGTGCAGTGTGTGTAGAGACTAAGCCCTCAAAATGCTGTCTCATACAAATATGCTCACTTTCAGAGACTCACACACACACACACACACACACACACACACACACACACACACACACACACACACACACACACACACACACACACACACACACACACACACACACACACACACACATACTCACATTTCTCAGAAGCCAGGGTGGAGCCCCCACCTATGTAGTCATTGTTAGTATTGTGTAATGCAGTTACCACATGCTCCATGGAGCCTATAGGGTGAAGAGCATCACAAGGTACCCTTACAGTGAATAACATCACCAGCACTACAAAGTATGGCAATGGGAGGTGGCGTGGGTGGAAGTGCCACAAAGTAATGTCACCTATGGGTTTACATGCTCAAAAACAGTTGTATACACAGTAATGCACACACACACACATAATTGTCAGTACTGAGTGTCATGGGTCCATGTGTTCATATGTGTGTACCACACTAATGGCCATGGTGTCATTGCAAGCCTAGCCCATGGGAGTACCCTGGCATCATACCACCTGACATTTGTCAGCAGTGCATCTATCAAATACTGCCACGTGAGTGATCCCCAGGGTGACAGTTATATTCACCATCCACTCATCTGAATTTCTCTTGAAGAGAGCCAGTGAAGTGCTTTGACATGTATGCAACATATATTGCATAATGTGGCCAGTACCTGGGTTATGGACCTGTCCCCAAGCATGTTCTGTTGAATGTGGTAATGCAGTTGAGGTTTCCATGGCATGTGGTGTATACAGATTGGGATTTCCTAGCTGTGGCATTTGTAACACAGCTGGGAAGATGTGGCATTGTCAGTCAAGCAGGGATTGCCTGTAAGTAGCCTAGATGTGACCAGGAACACTTGGAGGTTTTGGCCTCTTTCCATATCAGACAGTTGTTTCATGCCTTAGGTCCTACATGTGAGGTACACTTGCAGACTACAAAGTTGTTGAAGGTGTCTAGTGAGTTACATGGCAAATAGGCCATTGTACCTGCTGACTGGCCTAATGAGTGGGGTGTGGAGGGCGACATTGACTTCTTCATTCCTGGATGACACACCCTTAGTTATGCAATGTGCCACATGGAAGAACTTTCTGTCCACAGTGGCAATGTGGTGGTCAGAAGAGAGGTTGCTGTCAAGCTGTGTTCACAGACCTCCTATAAGGACATCTGTGTCTATTGGACTACCACATATGTGGTCATTTGTGGACAACACATTGATTCAACAGAGGATTGTGACACATTTCTTGCCATTGAGACTAAGGCCATTGTTCTGACAACAGTTGGAGGTGTCAGATGTCATTACCCTGCTATTTTATCTGACTGGAATGTAATCGATGGTTACCAGGGCTGAGCTATGCTTAGCAGGAAGAGACACTGTGCAATTAGGAAGGATTGGTATCTATAAATAAATATATATCTGAAAAGAAACATATACATAGAGAGAAAGATATGTATCGAGATACATATATGTGTATAGCAATATATAGATATATTACCTATAAATATTGAGGTGTGTGTTTATATATATATATATATATATATATATATATATATGCATACATGTCTCAAAATATATATGCATATATGTCTCAAAATGGCCATACAAACATATGTTGCTGATAGACCACCCATAACTGTGGCAGCATGCACAGTTGGATACAAAAGGACCCATGACACTCACCCCCCCCCACAGTCCCTATAAATAAGTGAACAGTGCACTCTTACAAAATCATGACAGGCCGTACACAATGGCCAGACATACAATAACCTCTTAGCAAAACAACTAAAATGACTGAACATAGCAAAGAGCAATACAACCAGCCAGTAATTCACAAACTGTCATACAACTCTTCATATGCCTCATCCTTAGCTTTTGCCACATCTCTCTATTTGCCATGCACCTCATCTCCTCACACTCCTGTCTACTTTCTTCATCTCTATGACAGTCTCACTCCTTCTTCCTCATCCTCATTCTCTGTCTGCTGTCTTGTCCACGTCACACCAAGTACTTTTCTAGCCGTCTTCCTTAGTAGCTCTGCTGTACTTAACCAGATATGTGGTAAATTGACACTGCCACCCAGTGTCTGTCTTAACTCTTCCTTGAACTCCACCTCACAATCACCCTTTTCCAATTCACATCATGTGATCTTTGCTGCTGAACTCACACTCCCCCTCTTCTTGATCACCAACATCATCCTGCAGACCAACATTCTATGCTGCCTAAATACACTTTCCCCTTCACCACTTTACATTCTCCAATCTCCTTCAAACTGACCCTCCTACATTGGATATATTCCACCTGTGTGCATCTTACTACAGTCTTGTAACTCACCCTATGCTCCTCCCTCGTGTTATAGTACATATTCACCACAGCCATATTCATCTGTTTTGCAAACTTAACTACCATCTCACCATCTGCATTCCTTTTAACACCATGCATACCCATCACTTCCACAGACCCTCTGTTCCCTTCGCCAACATGGCCATTGACATCTGCTGCAATCACCACTCTGTCACCCTTGGGTACAGCCATCACCACATCATACAAATAAATTAATATTTCTCTTTGTCATCCATCACACAGCCAAGTTGTGTAGCATATGAGCCCCTGCCAACCTTGGGGCACACATCACTGTACAACACCAGGGTACAGAGGCCAACATGCTGGAGGTGGGTGGCACCCACACAATGGACAGGGAGCGTGCAGGTAAGGGCCCAGTGGGGATTAGTACACTAATGTATCAGACATACTTCTAACTGTATTGTATCGCCATGCATCTGTTAGGTCCGACTGCAGTTGTGGATGGGGTTTTCTAATGCACAGAGGTGCACATCTATGGTGAGGATAGAACACTGTATATTATTGGGGTTAGTACTGTAGATGTGCAGACATGCTGCATCCATCCTGTACCAAGCCCACATGTGAGTCTGCTGACAATAACTCCCTCTCACAACTACCTAGGACCCTTTGTTCTGCATATGGGACAGCAGCCTGAAGCTGGTGAGTATGACATTGTTCTGTTGTGGCCTGGCAATACCGCAGGCATGTGAAGAGCATGTAATTTATCATGTAGACAACTATCAGTAATAGCTATATTGCTTTATATGCATGTTCACTTGTGGTGGGGTTAACTGCATTACATCACAGTGGTCACCACTGGGGCCTATCTGAGGTGAATTCAACATTTCTGTAGCATACCTCACAACTTGTTAGTGCAAGACATCTGGACAGAGGCCAGCAAAATGGGCTGGACAAACGTCCTAAGGTAGGGACATGTGTGACACATTACTGGTATACACTGTAAATAAACTGTGTACACACCCCTGTTAAGTTGCAAGGTGTTTCTGATACATACAAATTGAGACCACAATATGTCAGTCCACACCTCTTCCAACCTATACTTTGACCCATAACATGAACAGTTCACTTGTAAAACCAAACATCTGGACTCATGTATTGGACTTACAAGGCTGGCCACCTGACAGGGTGGCAGACGTCGTATCAGCATGATGTTTCAGTCAGGTATGATACCTGATGCTGCCATATGTAGTCATATGCTGTCATAAAGTCTCCCTAATAAACAAAACAGATTCAAAAACTGAGAAAACTAATAACCTCATGCATATCAAAACTAGCCCTAAGTGGAGGCATCCACCCCCACCCTGGCCCTATCATCTCCAACCCCAATCCTCATAATCAGACTAGAAACCACAACTTCTCCCATATCACAGACAATAGAAAACCAAGTGACTTCCTTCTACTAAGCCTAAATATTAGAAATATATCCAACAAAGTCCATGAACTCCATGCCACCATAGACTTGTACTCCCCAGATATAGTCATCCTGACAGAAACCTGGCTAAAACCTCACATTACCACTGAGCAAATCCTCCCTACCGTTGCATACTAAGAGTAGACCGGCTAAACAAGAAAGGAGGTGGTGTAGCTATAATATTTAAACAGCATTTAAAGATCCAGATCTTAAAATCATCAGATCCACAAATAGGCAATGAAGAAATAATATATACCAACCTCAAAATAAACCAGAACAAAACTATCAACATAATTGGATGCTACTTCCCACCTGGCCAAAACATCCCTCCACTAGAAAACCTCCTCAGCTGGTGTACCCACCACCTCCCCCAAGAAACTATACTTTTAGGTGATTTCAATATTGACTGGCAATCATGTTCTGGCAACCATCTAACCCATCATGTAAACCTTCATGGCTTCACCCAACTAGTTCAGTCGCCAAACAGGATAAATAAAAACACCAGCAAGTACACTAACCTGGATTGGATACTAGTCAGTAAGAGCCCCCAGTCATATATAACAGGCTGCTTATCAGATAGGCTCAGTGATCACTCCCCAACATTCCTACTAAAAAAATACCAATACCAAGCTAAATCTGTCATCTACCATGAAATATGTAAAAAACTAAACTTTAACCCATTCACATTCATCTCATCCCTCAAAGAATGTAACTGGCATCCTCTAAAGTACCTCATTCTTGATGCAGTTGAATTTTTTAATACTACCTTCCTGAGCATCCTTAATTACCATGCCCCTATAAGACTTTCCAGAACCAAAGCACAACCCTCCCTATGGCTACAGAAAACCACTAAGTCAGAAATGAAAAACAGGGATAAAGTCTGGGAGCACTGGTAGAAAACCAAAACCCCCTCAACTAGACAAAAATTCCTAGAACTACGCAATAGAGTCAAAAAGCTAATAGAACAGGACACATTCCAATACTACCAGTGTGCCCTAGACTCCTCCCAACACAGCCCCAAACAATTCTGGTCCTCTATAAACTCCATCCTCCACCCAGGTAAAGTCAGTACCCCTCCTCCTAACATCCCTCTATCCTCCGAAAATATTGCTACCTCATTCAACACACATTTCTCACAAACCATACTATCACTAGCTAAACAACCCAACCCCCCCTCCCCTCCAACCCACACCTTCAACTAGTAATCTCCCCACTGCCTTCTCTTTTTCTCCTGTACCTACCTCCAACATAAAAAAACTCTTAACTAAACTTAAGCCCACCAAATTAGCAGCAGAGAGCCTCCCAAGTGAATACCTACAAATCGCAGCTGATGCTCTGGCCTACCCAGTGTCCATCTTGATTAACCGATCTCTGTCAGAAAGTTACGTTCCCACACTATGGAAACTATCACATATAATTCTCCTCCACAAAGCTGACCGCTCCACAGAACTAAACAATTACCGCCTCATAGCTATTCTCTCTCCATTCTCCAAAATACTAGAGAGATGTATTCACTCTCAGGTCTCAGACTACCTCCTTACTAACAACCTCCTTTCCAATACTCAGCATGGTTTCCGACCAAACCATAGCACCACCACTGCCTTACTCTCCTTTACTAACACTATCCTTCAGTGTAAAAACAATGGCTATCTCTCCTCTGCTACTTTCCTAGACCTATCTAAAGCATTTGACATGGTCCCACACAAACAACTCATCTCTATCCTCAGTAACCTATCCTTCTCTCAATCAGTCACCAACTGGTTTCAGAGTTACCTGTCTGACCACCAACAATCCATTGTATGGCAGAATGACATATCTCCCCAACTACCTGTCTCTATAGGGGTTCTCCAAGGATCCATCCTTGGACCCCTACTCTTCTCTATTTTCACCAGTAATCTAGCCTCTGCCACCAAACATGGCACACTCATACAATATGCAGATGACTCAACCATCATCTGCTCAGCCCATTCCCTACCCAAACTGCAAAAAGTCACACAGGAAGCCTCTTTCCTCTGTTGAAACTTGGTTATCTGATGCCCAATTAACCCAATCAACCCAAACAAAACTAAACTACTCATCTTCCAACCCACCAAACATACTCAAAACAAATCTCACTTTAACATCACAGCAAAAGACAACACCACTATACACCCAACAGAACACACCAAATTGCTAGGAGTGAATATAGACAATAAACTAAAAATTGACATTCACATATCCATGACCATAAAAAAAGTCCACAAAAAACTAGGAGCATTATACAGAAATAAGCAACTTCTCACCAAAGCAGCAAAGATTTCAGTAGCAAATTCCCACCTTATCTCCACCCTACTTTATGCCTCTCCAATATATACCAACCTAAGGCAATGCGATCTAAACAAGCTAGAGACCTGCTAGAACAAAATCACCAAATTTGCCACAGGGGCATCCTACCGTAGTCACCACTGTCTCTCACTTTGCTGAACTGGGCTGGCTTGAACTCCCTAACCTCTTCAATGGTGTCAACTCTCACTCACCCACAAACTAGTAAACTATCCACTAAATGTCCCAACCCTCCAGAATCTACTCCAACCCTATTGCACCACCAGACCACAAAGATCCAGCAACAAAAATCACTTACAGATCACTAAAGCCAATAACTCTGCTGGTGAAGCACTATTCTCTTGTGCCATAGCCAAATTATGGAACTCCCTACCACCCACAATTACCTCTGTACCATCATGCACCCACTTCAAAACTTTCCTAAAAGTGCACCTAAAAACATGCTGGCTATACCCTTGCAACTCCCACTCTAATATCACCCACCCCATCCAACCACTACCTTTCTTTCCACCCCACTAACTACCTTGATTATAGCAAGCTCGGATGCTCATAAGCCTACTACTTATACAGCAGGAACTTCTTATTGTAACAATTGTTAATGTCTGTTATGTACTTTGCAGATAAATATTCTAGTTGTCTGCTGATTTACTATGTTCTTCATCTGTAACTATGTTTGTAATTAATTGCTATGTTAATCAAATTGTTAATCACTATGTAAGTCCAATGTAATTACTGTCTGTATATTTTAACTGTGGAGCTTTTCCCCCCGGGCCTCCACTGAAAATGGGCCTATGTCCAGTCAGACACTCTCGGTCAACAAATGTAAATAAATAAATAAATAAATATGTGTCAGTACACTCACTGAGGCCTATTGGCTACAATATCACATACATGGGCATTGCTAAGGCACACAGACCACTTCCGACCACGTATAGGTTGCAAACATCTGAATATTCCAGACACATCTGTACAGAGGACTGTACAATGGTTTAATTTGCTGCATGTGAGGCAGATGCTGTTACCACACTATATAAAATAATGGCAGCGGGAGGTGGTCACCAGCCATGTATGGTACACATATCAAAATGGTATAAGCCACACAAGATATAACCCTCACACACACACATAGTTGCCAGTATTAGGATTAGAACTCCTGCCTGTCTAGTTATTTCTACTATAGTGCTACACATTATCAGATGTGCCACAAAGCTTATACTTTTCACCTAGTCCAAAGGTACTGCTAAGGCAGATTACATCAACAGGACTACTAAATTGGAGTGAGGGGAAGTGTAAAGGGTGGTACAGAAATTGAAAATGGTATAACCCAAACACTACATGATTCTCACACAAACACATCCAAACAGTTGCCAGTAGTGAGATTAGAACTCCTGCCTATCTGGTTATTTCTACTATAGTGCTACACAGCTATCAGATGCTCCACAGATCTTATCCATTTTCACCTTGTCCAAAGGTACTTCTAAGGTGGATGACATCAACAGGACTACTAAATTGGAGTGAGGGGAAGTATAAAGGGTAGTACATAGGTCAAAAATGGTGTAACCCACACACTACATGATTCTTACACAAACAATCCAAACAGTTGCCAGTAGTGAGATTAGAACTCCTGCCTATCTAGTTATTTCTACTATAGTGCTATGCAGTTATCAGACACTCCACAGAGCTGATACATTTTTACCTATTCCCAAAGGTACTTCTAAGGTGGACGACATCAACAGGACTACTAAATTGGAGTGAGGAGAAGTGTAAAGGGTGGTACAGAAGTCAAAAATTGTATAATCCACACACTACATGATTCTCACACAAGCACACACTCATCCAAACAGTTGCCAGTAATGAGATTAGAACTCCTGCCTATCTAGTAATTTCTACTATAGTACTACACAGTTATCAGACGCACCACAGATCTTATACATTTTCACCTACTCCAAAGGTAATTCTAAGGTGGATGACATCAGCAGGACTACTAAATTGGGGCGAGGAGAAGTGTGAAGGGTAGTACACAAGTCAGAAATGGTATAAGCCAGACAATACATGATTCTCTCTCTCTCTCTCTCTCTCACTCACACACACACACACACACACACACACACACACACACACACACACACACACACACACACACACACACACACACACACACAGATGCACTCACTTGCCAGTATTGGGATTAGAACTCCTGCCTATTTAGTTAAGTCTACTATAGTATTATGCAGTTACCACACATGCTACAGAGCTTACTGTAGTTTCAAATGGCCAAAGCTGCTGATAACTGCACAGCTGAGGTAAAGTATTACAGGTGGCAGAAAGTCTGCCTTTAGTTTCACCCTTACAGCATGCTAGTTCTTTCTGTCTTGCACTTCAAATAGCATTATAGCTTGGCACTTCCAGGTTATTGTATCAATAAGTGTGGCACACCTGGGAGCCATCAGCAGTACTCGTTCATCACAGAAGTAGCCCCAGTACTTACTAGTTATGTCCACCCCTCCTGGCAAGATTGAAGTGCAGTTTTCTGTGCTTTCACTCATTAAACTGGTGCACTTGTCCATTCTAGGGCACTGTTGCAACTGCCTCATGTACACAGACACCCCTCCCCTCTAAACACCAAACACTCAAACCTGTGAGAGTTACCCGTACATCACCCAATGTGGACATATGCACTCTCCAGCAAAGACTGGACTAGCAGGTCAAGTGAATAAGATCAACACCTGCACCACACCATGTAGAACACATAGCTCACCATGACACCCACTTTGACATGACATACAGTGAAAAGCCACACACCCACCTTCACAGAGGCACTCACTGGACATTTACCCAAGCAGCACAGACCAGCAAGCCAGACACCCACTCAGACACCATGACATGGCACATGCCTATGGGACACATATTTCACCTACACAGTGTGCCCCTCAACCTAAGCTCCTAAGGCTACCCACCTTGCACAATACAGTGATCATGGGTAACTCAATTACTGAGGCACACACATATCCCACTCACTGAGTTGAATATGGATCAGGTAACAGCCAAATATCTATCACATGCCAGCATCCAACACATGACACAGCCAGTCATGGCACCCCACAACAACTATGAGTATCACTGTCTATCCATATGGGTGTGAATGACCTAGGACACACCTCCCTGGACTACTTGACAAGAGACGTGGTTGAACTCTCTGATTATGTGGTCCAGGCAGGTGTGACAGTAGCCCTGTGCAGTATACTGCCATCACCCAGAATGATGCTGCAGTACTATCAACAGATGAGTGACTCCAACATTGGCTTACATGTTTTGTGTCATTCTCAGGGGATCCAGTACCTCTCTGCTTGGGATAACATGATTGACAGACCTCATTGACTTGCCACAGATGTCCTACATCTGTCAGCCCTGGGTTTCCGGGTACTGGTTAAGTGTGTTGCCACTCATATAATGCCTTATTAGGTAGTGTTCCAAATGTAATTACCACCATAACAGCTAGACATGTATGCAATCTGGGGGTCATGCTGCTCAACAGTAGACATCTAACTGTCAGGATGCAGTCACTCAAAGCTCTCCTCAGACTGGAGGACATTAACATTTCTTCTGTAATGGAGAGGTGGCTCACAGCAGCAGACAGCAGTCCTGCAGTAACAGGCTATAAAGCATTCCACAGCTGTCAGCCCCCAAACATGGACTATACAACACCTCCACAGGCAGTGTTGTCTCCATATTCAGTATGGATAGGAACACCTCCAGACTAGTATCCCATGATAATGCATCAGAGATACTTCCGGTACAATTGGCTTAGGATAATAGTCCAATCCAGACCATAGCCTGCTATGGGTCCACATCTATGTTCCTAGACTGTCAATGCACATCACTCAACACACATCCATCTATGAAGGTCCAACGCAACACTGACATGGTAAGAGACTTCAACTACCCCTCAATCACCTGGGGAAAGTAGTCAAGCACCAGTACAGTGGCCCAACACTTCCAGGAAGTTCATCATTTCTAGTGCCCTGGACTGGCTCATACTGACCCCTGGTAGAGGATGCAACAACCTTGACCTGTGTTGACTACTTAGATATGGGACTGTTGCTCATCCACAGTTGTCAATCCCTGCATGGTGAGATCCACATAGGCTGTAATCAACATGGAACTCAGCATGTCAGCCACACCCTCACAGAGGTAACCACCTTGCAAAACCTCTGCAAAGCTGACTTTGCAGCCATAAAGACAGGAGTGGATGACTTCACTGCACCCATGACAATGGGAAATGGCTGCAAGTCTGTCAAATCATACACATATGCACTGTACAAATAGGTACATGAATGCATGGTACTAGCTATAGCCAACAGAACCCAGACACTGTCCTCCAAACACTGGGAGACAATGTGATGGTCCCCTGCCATTATTAAAGTGCACAACAGAAGAAGGACACTGTTGCAGAAAAAGGTGGTGTCCCCTGACTGTTGAACTCCCTTAATAGCCTCAGACACAACTTGGGATCCCTCATGGAATCCCCAAAGGCATCTATGAAGGTAGAAATGCAGCAGACACTGACAACAATCACAAAAGCCTTTGATAATTACATCAACTACCTCCACAGCATTTTATCACAAGTACTGTGATTTACTGCACAATGCTAATTCCTATCCTGAGACAACAAATATTGGCCACAGTCTTGGCAACACATTCATTGCCAGCTTTACCCCTCTATCCCTCCCTCCACAAGTGTACAATCACAATGGCAGATGAATGGCAGGCACCCAGCAGTACTGCAGGCCAGGTTAGACCTGCATTGTCCACAGGCAAGAATACAGCTTTCATGGGACACCAACATATCCATGGCTGTGTTCTACATAACATACAAAGTGACCTTGGACCAAATCCTTTGACATCTTATGCCTTACTGAAACTTGGCTTAAACCCACAACTAAAGACAATGATATTGTCCCAATAGGCTATAACATTCTCAGACATGACCGTCTAAATAAAAAGGGTGGTGGGGTAGAAATTCTCTTCAAATCTGAATTGAAGGTCACAGCACTAGATACCCATCCACCACCACCTAATAATGCTGAAATCCCAACCTCTAAGCTCCAAATTAATACAAAAAAGCTATATATATTATTTGCTCATATATCCCCCAAGGTAATAACATCAGTACTCTTGAAAAGACCCTTAGCTGGCTTTCCATGTCCCTACCACAAGAAACCATACTCCTTGGTGATTTCAATATTGATTAGAATGGATGTACCATTGCCAACCCAACTACTCATATAAACCTCTTTGGCTTCCAGCAGACCATTACCTTCCCTACCGGAACCCACAAACCTAGCAAGAAACAAACCGTATTAGATTGGATACTAGTTAATAGTAACCCCCATGCCTATAAAACAGGTATACTCCCAGATTACATAAGTGACCACTCTCCCACTTTCATTACTAGGCAAAAGACCCACTTCCACAATCAACTAGCATTTAGAACTACCAGAAACAAGATAGATTTCAACCCATATAACTTCCAAGCTGAGCTCAAAGCCTACAATTGGCCATCCCTAAAATACCTACCTTTTGACAATGTAGTTTCTTTCTTTAACAAAAAACTTTTGCAAATCCTAGACCACCATGCTCCTACCTGCACTGTTAGAATTAAAAACAAACCAGCTCCCTGGCTCTCCAATGACACCAGGTTTAACATTCGACTAAGAAATAAACTCTGGTCCAAATGGAGAAAAACTAAAAACCCAATTGACCACCTTAACTTTAGAAAACTTCGTAATACTACAAAAAAGGCTATATTCCTTGACAAAAAGAACTAATACCTCAAACTCCAACAGACCCAACAGCAAAACCCACAAAAGTTCTGGTCGGGAAATAATAAACTACTCCACCCAGGACAGTCCAAAACATCCATCCCTTCAAATGTAACTCAAACTTCTCCCAACCAAATTGCTGACACCTTTAATAAATTTTTCTCTGAAACAGTTCAGTCACTAGCTAGTACCTTACCACCTGTTACCACCACCAAACTATCCTCACTACCCAACTTGCCCCAGACATTTAACCTCCAGCCTGTTCCAACATCTCTCATACACTCTCTACTTCTCAAACTTAAACCATGTACACCATCAGCTGACCTCCTCCCAGATGAATACCTGCAAATTGCAGCTGGTGTACTTGCCTACCCTATTTCTATCTTAAACAGAACCATTTTGGAATCCTATGTCCCGTCCATCTGGAAAGTCTCACATATTATCCCTTTGCATAAGGTACCTCTAATGACTTATCAAACTTCCGCCCCATAGCCCCTCTCTCTCCTCTAGCTAAAATTATGGAGAGATGTATCTACCGTCAGTTACTGCATCATCTCCTCCAAAATGACCTACTAGTGGACTGCCAACATGGTTTCAGACCTTGCCATAGTACTACAACTGCTCTTCTATCCTTTACAGACTGTATTAATAAAAATAGGAATACTAATCAGCTATCTTCTGCCCTTTTCATAGACCTCTCAAAGGCCTTTGATATGGTTAACCACCAACTATTGACAGGGATACTTAAATTACTTTCTCTTGATTCTAAATTAGTACAATGGTTCCAATCCTATCTGGAAAACAGAAAACAAGCATTCCTGTGGGACAATAAACTATCCTCTCAGTTTCCAGTCACTCTTGGAGTTCCACAAGGATCAATTCTTGGACCACTCCTTTTTACTATTTTCATTAATGATCTGAAAACTTCCCTTCCCCAAGCTACGTGCATACAATATGCCGATGATTCAACTCTGATATGTGCCGCATCTTCCCAAGCAGAACTACAATCCAATACACAAACATTCTTTACCCAAGTAGAAAACTGGTTCCATCAAAGATGTCTCCTCCTTAACCCAAAAAGAACTAAATTATTACTTTTTACTCCTACACAGAAATCCCAGCCTATAAATCTTATAATTACATCAAATAATGGCACAGAAATTGCTCCCGGCATCACCAACAAACTCCTTGGTGTAACTATTGCCAACAATCTCAACTTTAACACACACATAAATGCAACTATTAAATCAGTTAATAGAAAACTTGGATTGCTTTATAGAATCAAGCCCTTTCTCACAGCCTCAGTTAAGATTTCCATTGCTCAGACCCACCTCATTTCAACCCTTCTCTACACCTCCCCTATCTATACTAACTTATCCAAAAGCAACCTGAATAAACTAGCAACCTCCTACAACAACATATCCAAATTTGCCACGGGTGCCCCTTTCGTACCCACCATTGCCATAATCTTAAACGTCTAGGATGGCTGGAAGTTCACAACCAAATACTTTTCCAGCAACTCATTTTTATCCACAAAATCATACATCATCCTACAAATACTCCCATACTCTGTAACCTCTTTAACTCCTATAAAAATTTACCAACCCTAAGATCTGCAAAAATGCTACAAGTAGCCACCATAAAATCCAACAACAAATCCGGGGACTGCCTGTTCTCAAATGCTGTTGGCAATACTTGGAACAAACTTCCAAGAGAAATAACATCCCTGTCTTCCATCAACCTTTTCAAGAAACAATAGAAAATCTTCATTAAAAACCAATGGCTCTGCCTCTGCTCTAATCCTGACTGATATTAATTCTCCTATTTGTCTAAATATTTCTCAACTAAAAACTTTTTTTCTGATATTTTCTCTATGCTCCACACTGTCCTTGAATAAAACATTTTTTTTGTCTGACTGCTTATTGACTGCCCTACTGTCCTGAGGAAACTCATGTATAGTAATTTTTTTGTTATTTTTCTTTCTTAATACAACTGTAAGATAACAATCTGTCTTCTATGTGTAACCTATAACTTATTTTTAAACATTTTTGCTAAGTTGTTGCTATACTTATGTAAATTGTTTTTTGTTTTTACCACTGTTTTTGTGGACTCTATGTATGTATAAAACTTTTGTCTCAGAGCTTTTCTCCTCGAGCCTCTACTGAAAATGAACATATATCCAGTTAGACTAGCCCGGTCAACAAATGTAAAATAAATAAATAAATCTGTGTGCCCTGATCAGTTATAGCCTTACCTCAGGCTTTGTCCCTCAAACATGGCACACTACTACAGTCATCCCTCTCCATAAAGAGATAGCATCTACAGACCCTGGGGATTATTGGCCCCTTAGCCTGACAAATCTACTATGTAGGGGTATGGACCGCATCATCAGGGACCTGATTGAACAAGATATAGTTGATCTCCTACCTCTGGACCCACACAATTTGGCTTTGTGAATGTTAGATCATGCCTGCTCAACCTGGTTAATGTCTTTGACTGAGTCACGAGGGTGTTATGACAGTAAGGCACTACATACAGCCTACATCAATCTGTCCAAAGATTGTGATACCATCCCTCAGTGAGGGGTTATTGATAAACCCCACAGACTAGGCATCAACCCATATATCATTGTTTGTTTTGCAAATTGGTTCACATAACACACAAGTATGACAGTGGCAAACTCCAGGTCAGACTGGCAAGCAGTCAAAAGTGGAGTCCCACAGGGATATCAGTACTGGGTAGTGTCCTGTCCAGCATCTACTTCTCAGGAGTCCAGCCCAACACAGAGGAACTCTGGCTGACCAAGTTCACAAAGGACTGCAAGCTGGGAGCCATCATTAACTCCACAAGTGATGCACACATCCCACAGAAAGGCCTCACTGAGTGGTGTGGAAACCATGCCCAGAAGCTTAACACCACAATGTGCATCATAATCCCCTTTGGTAAAACACTCAGGTTCCCAGTAAGTACCACACTGATGGGAGCTCAATGAACATTGTATGCATTATAATAGATCTGGGGACATAGGTTGGCAGCAAATTCTCCTTCAAGCACCACATTGCCACTGTGGTCAGGAAGTCCTTCTATATGGCACATTGCATTACCAAGGATTTTGCATCCAGGAAGAGAGCGGTAATGATCTCTATCTACTATTCCCTCGTTAGACCACTCCTCAAGTATTATGGCCCATTTGCCATGTACCTCACTAGACACCTGCTACAGCTGGGGAAGCCACATAAGCACCTTACAAAGGGGCTCCTAGGCACTAAACACACATCCTACACATACAGACTCAGCAGACCAAAGCTATTCCCTGTATCATATCACATAGTTAGCAGCTATCTGTGCTTGACTTACAAAGCCATGTCTGACCCAGCTGGTTTAAAAATGCTACATATAAATCCATCCACACCACACACTGTAGAAACCTCTACCTCAGTACCACAATCACCACAACATGCTGGTGGGACAGGTCCCTCACCAAGAGACTGCACATGCCCTGAAATACACTTCCCATACATGTCATGCAGAGCACCTAGCTGATCCTGTTTCACAGAAGTCTTGATGAGTGGATGGGTAATAGACAGTTCAACCCAAGGATCACTGCAGTGGCTATACTTGATACAGGCACTGGGACGTAACATCAGGTGGTACAATGGCAGGGCCCTTCTATGTGCTAGCCTTGTTAAGGCTTGCCAGATGTGAGAGTAGAACCCTTACCTAACTAGTGATTTGTATCATAGTGTTACACAGTTACCAAATGCGCTACAGAGCTTACTGGGCTGAGAGTTGGCCAAAGGTGCTGATATAGGGAATGACATTGGCAGGACTGATAAAGTAGGGCAGTGGGTGGGAAACATATCAAAATACTTTTACTTTCAAACATACATACCCACACACACATTTGATGGAAGAGTAGAACACCTGCCAAACTAGTCATTTGTACTATAGTTTTAAGCATTTATCACATGCACTACTGAACTTGCAGGGCTGACAGCTGGCCAAGCTTGCTGATAAGGGACTGACATCATCTGGACTGATAAGGTGGGGCACTGAGGTGTTGTTGGTGGGAATGGAATAAAACTATTTCACCTATAAACAAACACACAACTCCCTCAGTCTTGCACACACAACTATCACACTCACACACACTTCTACATTTGCCAGGACTATGATTAGAACTCCTACCTAACTAGTTATTTGTACAGGCATAGTATTGAGTGTAGTGGTTTAAAAAATATATTTTCAGTGTTGTAACAGGGAAAATTGAGTTTGAGAGGGGGAAGTTTTAAAAACTACTTGGAGCAAAGGGAGACTAAATGGCAAATAAACTTAAGGGCTGATATACTGAACAATGCAATCAATATCAAATGTTTTTTAAAGGACAGTAGGGTGTATGTAAAAAAAGTTAATAAATAAATAACAAATTATGTGTTTTAGAAGTGTTTTATTCTATTTTAAATATGTGTTTCTTTTTTGTTTAAGCATATATAATTGATTAATTGGTTAATTGATTATTGAAGGATGTAATTTTGTTTAATTGATGTACAGGGTATTTATATGAGGTCTCAGATCATATGTTTTTTGTATTTCTGCTGAAGTCTTGCTGATGAAAATGGTGATTAAAGAAGGTTTACGCTAATTCTTTTATGTTTTTTCAGTGCGGCAGTGCTTGTTTTCTATTTTTATTAGTTATTTGTACTATCATGTTATGCAGTTATCACACACAGCACAAAGCTTACCGGGCTGAGGCCTGACAGGAGGCACTTCTAAGATGACTGATATCTGCAGGACTGCTAAAGTGGGGAAAGGGGAGGTATACTGGGTTTGAATAGACCTAAAAGCTTTTAGTTGTGAACACACACATACACATGTGCACACACACACACACACACACACACACACACACACACACACACACACACACACACACACACACACACACACACACACACACACACACCTTTACATTTGCCAGGACTTGAAATTAGACCTCCTACCTAACTAGTTATTTGTACTGTCTTGTTATGCAGTTATCGCATGTGCCACAGAGCTTATGGGGCTGGGCCTAACAAAAGTGACTTCTATGGTGACAGACATCTTCAGGATTGCTAAGGTAGGGCAATGGAAAGTGCACTGGGTGGGGAAAGCCTTTTCATTCCTAGATCCTACTGACATTTATCTAAGTATATGAGCATGCCCAGTGTGTCCTTCTATAGTACATGTTGGTGCAGGATATCTGGAGATAGCCTATCAAAATGTGGGGACAATGGGCCATACAATGATTGTGACAATTCATTTTTCAGTAATGTATGGGTTGCAAGGGTTACAGGACTGGTTTTAGCAGACATCTGTCATATACGCCATTTGACACTGTCATGTACTGTTTTAGTACCTGGTGACATACCTCCTGAGATCATCACAGTGATTTACCAGAGGAATACAGGTTGGATGATGCACACACAAGGTTTATGGGCCAAATCCTACACATTCTTGACTATACAGCCTGTTGAGGGGTGTGCCTACAAGCAATTTACTGCTGGTGCTGTGGAAATGGTTCAGCACCTTGTGATGTATTACAATGGTGGAATCTCTGTGCATTTATGTTCTGGCCTGGTCTGATTTCCAGTCTTGGGTTGGGTAATATATATCAGACAGGTTCAGGGTGACAGGCAGACTCCAGATATATTTGTAGGGGATATGATATGTGAGGGGGGGTTGTCCTGGGCAGATATGTTTGGCTATAGTTACCAGTAGTTTGCATTGGGCTCTCCTCAATGGTTGACTGCACTTGGAGGGTCTTTTGTGTGTCAGACTGTTTGACCAGCCTGAAGGTGTGTGTTTGTCACACATATATGTATGGCCCACCCCATTTTGCTTGGATGGCCACATGTTGGGGTCAGGATGTTGCATAGGATGAGTGATCAGGGAGGGGTGTTACTTCCCATGGCTGTGGCCCAGGGTTCCATGGGTCCAGACATGTCATCATCTTCCAGGGTTAGGCCTGCCTGCAGAGGATGCATTCCCATGTTTAAACTCCTAGCCCTGCCTGTCAACTGTACAGAGTATCACATAATGCCCACATCCATGACTCATATATCTTTTTGGTTACCCAAACAATTGTGGTTTTTCAGAAAAAGTGTTTTGCAAGTCACTCAGGGTTGAAGTTAGATTTTATAGACAGTTGACATTGAAGTTTCAGACTTCGTACCCATCAGATATTCCATGCTACTGCAAATCATTCCATCAACTTTATAACATTATTAGAGCAGTACTTCACAGGTGTCCTTCTCGTTGGACCTTCATCACCCCATTATTCATGGCTTTGTCCCAATTTCTGGCTCCCTGAGGCTGGCAGGTTTGCTACTAGCAGTTGTCAGCATGACCTTTCTTTGCATTTTGTGGACTGTGTTATGTTGGTGTTGTGGACCCCATGATACTCCCTAAAGGGCACTGTGGGTGTTGCATAGGCATTTGCCAGAGGCCTGTAGGCCAGCAGTGACAGATACAGGCCTTCTGTAGCAGGGCAGTGCATTCTGATGATCATATGTTCCCAGGCTACTGGCAGGAGACACTCCTGGAATGATACCAGTAAGCTGACTGTGGATGTTACCTACAATTGCTTTCTGCTACTATTGTGCCATTAGTCTGGGTGACAGCTAGATGCTGCTTAAGTCTAGGAACATGTTACTGCATTTCTGTGGGACTATGGGGGTGACACAACTGTACACGTTACACATCTGCACAGATTATGCTGATATTTGCTTAACATTTTGGTCCCATGTAGCATGGTGGTGTGCCCTATCTATCAGACTACGGGCATAACAGTATCAACCACAGGTCAGATTGTTCTGGCATAGACATTTGTAGTTTCAGACTTCTTACCTTTCAAAGCCATACTGCCACTGCCAGACCTGCTGTGATATCACTGTGTAAAAGGGTGTGGGTGGGGATTTCATGGGTGTCACCATGTGGGGGCCTTTGGCAGGCTTTTCTGTATGGTTGTCTACAGCTGATTTGCTGCATGGGGATGGTGGTGGGTATGGGACCCCCACTTTGACATCTATGCATGTGATCTATGAACCCCCCAGTTATTTGGCTCACCACATCTACTGCAGTCGTATTTGTCGACTAGGGTGGTACTACATGGTGTGGGTAGGGCAGTACTGGGGATACACATCCTGCTGTCCACAGAGCTGTCAGTTGTCTGCTGCTATCCCAGTTAGCCACCCCATTCCCTTACATTCTTGATCAATATCATAGATATGCTATCCGAAAAGTCCACCTCATTATTTTAATTTGTTACAGAGACTGGCTTACCTTGTGCCTGCAGCTGTTGTGAGGGTGGTGCTTGAGGGCTGACTAGAAAAGTACACCTCATTATTTTAATTTGTTACAGAGACCAGCTTACCTTCTGCCTGCAGCTGTTGTGAGGGTAGTGCTTGAGGGCTGACTATGTTGGATGCAAATAGTACACTGCCTATACATGGTCAAGTATAGGTGGTGTGATGTTTGGCATTCATTTTACTGTATGTGCAAGTCAGAGAGAGAGAGAGAGATATCAGTCCCTGGGACCCTACAGTGTCAGTGTATGTGCTATGTGTTGCCTCTTTGCCAAGGCCAGGGCATACTGGGCATGCCTCCATCTGCCTACAGGGGCAGGTTCATGATGTTTCTCCTCTGAGACACTCTGTGCCTGTGGAGGCCTTGGCTATGGTGGGGGGCTGTGTGGCCCTTCCCCATTTTGTTTCTGCTGCAGCTGTTTCCACAGGATCATATTGTGTAGCATGGCACATACTATGACCATGTTTGCACATGTGGCTGGAGAGTACTGCAAGGTTCCACCAGATATGTCAAGGCAGTGGAACTGTGACTTGAGCATTCCAAACACACACTCTAAAATGATCCTGATTTGTGTGTGCGCCTCATTATGGCATTCTTGCATTGGTGTGTGTGCATTTCTGATGGGTGTCATCATCCATGGCTCCGGTGCATAGCTAGCATACCCACTAAATGGCCATATGGGATGTCCCCCCTGGCAAACCACTGATACAGCTGTGAGGAATGCCAGATGTGGGAGTCATGATAGCTTCCACGGCAGCCAGGACACACATTTATGATAATGTCCTGGGGATTACACATGACCTGGCAGTTGATGGAGTGGAGCCCCTTGTGGTTTATGTAGACCCTACCCTGGTCACCAGGTGGTGCTTTGATGTGGATGTGCATGCAGTCTATGGCACCCAGTTCCTCCAGGTAGTCTGCTACATGGTGGAAGAGATGCATATTGCCAGTCAGCTCTTCATGGGTGCAGGGGAATTTAATGTACTCCTCGGCATGTGTTCGCATGGCATCCAGGAACTGGTGGAGTATCCTCGATGCAGATGCCTGCGAGACCCCCATGATATCCCCAGTTGCTCTTTGGAAAGTACCTGTAGCTAGTATTCTTAGAGCTACACATACCCTGGTATCCACTGGGATGGGTTCCCCTTTGTTTGTCCTGGATATGAGGCGAGGTCGGCACAGCTCCACAATTTGCTGCAGTATGTCCCTGTCCACCCTATAGGGCTGTACTATCTCCTGATCATGTAGCCCCTGGTAGGTTACCCTGGGCCTGAACACTCTTGTCCTCCTCCTCATAAGTCTGGGGCAGTTGTCAGCATTGTCCTCTTCACCACTGTCAGCGTCTTGCACATACTGATGTATGAGAGCGACTGCAGCCCCTAACATTTTGTTAGTTTTGTCAGGTAAAATTTCCCCATCTGTTTACACTGGTTGTGTAGAGTTTGTGGGAAAAAAAACAGACTAAAAGGTGTTTGCATAGTGTATAGTGGTGTGTTGCAGATGCTGCTGTGTGATTGGCTGAGTATGATACATTCCACCTGCCAGCTCTGTTACGTGTATGCTAATGCCTCTTTTCTGCTATTTCCCTTTTGTTTCTTGTTCCACTTGCCATTTCCTGTATTTTTTATTTTTGTGGTTTAAATACCAGTGCACACCCGTTTAATCAAGGTAAACAAAGCTATACAGCCTCGGACACACCCCCTTGCTTACATATACACATTGCTGCCATTTCCTGTGTTTTTTATTTTTCTGGTTTAAGTCCCAGCGTGCGCCACGCAAACCCGTTCATCAAGTGTTTAGACTGTTGAAAAGGAAATGGCCTGCCCTGGCCGTGAACACGCTTATTCCAATGTATTGTTATATGTTCATTTATATTTTTCTGAACACGCTTAGCTAAGCACAGCTAAGCTAAGTAGGACATCCCCCGCTTAGCTATGCTTAGCTACATGCAAACCTGGGCAACAGAGCTCCAATGTGCTTACAGCAAGCATGACACACCCCCTTTTGATGTCATTTACTTCTCATGCTTATACAGCCGTATCAGAGCACCTACACGGTTAGGTGCAGTCTGACACTTAGAAGACATTTGTGATTCAGTAAGATTCCCCTAATTTGCATACCCCACTGCCTTACTCCATAGTTAATGCACTCACACTGAGCCTTTCCCCTTAGCAGACACTGTTCCCTGGTATTGTTTTCATTCTGCATTCCATTGACTATAATGGCAAAATGCAGATTTCCCTAAAAATTGCTTTTTCACTTTTTTTTTTCAGCATGCTCCTGTTTGTGTGCCACTGCCCTATGCTTAAACGGCTGAGATCGGCCAAAAAAAAGTTTTATTTTTATAAAATTTAAGCTATTTTTCATGCCAATGGCCATATATTTGGCCATTGGCATGCCTACTAAATATAATACATGCTTTCTTTCGAGCTGTCATGCCTCCATTTTGTAATTTGCAGAAATGTATTCAGTTAGTAACTGAATACATTTCTGCAGGTTACAATATTCCTGCACAGACACCTGCCTGCTTCCTGGATCGCTGTTTCACCTCATTTGCATGGTGTTCACCAGCAAATGAAGTAATTAGCATATAGCAGTGGTGTCCATGCAGGAGTAGTGTAGGAACCCTCATGCATGTCCTGGGAGCTCGATCCTGGATTGCTTCTCGGCCATATTGTGTGCAGCAGCTCTTGCACTATTCCTGCACTCTGTGCAGAGCTTGCTGAATCTGGGGTGTAATCTTTTCCTGAGTTTTGTCTATTTCTCCTTTTCCATTTTTATTTCTCCCATAACACTACCATCTTCTTTATTAATTTACTTAACTCAATTATTTTTCTCTTTTTCCTTGTAAAAGATATCTTTGCTTAACTAACGATTCTTGTATTTTTTTATTTCTTTCGTACAACTCATTTTCTTTGTCAAAGTACTTTCTATCATTATGTTGTAAATGTTCCAATGCATTGTTATATGTTCTTTTATATTTTTCTTTCTCTACTTTTCTGACATCATATTGCCATTGTAAAGGCATTTTTTTATATTTTTCTTAATTATCATCCACCATTCAGACCAGTTTTTATAAAATGTTCTCATAGTAATATGTTCTTTCCATACTTGTATTACTACTCTCTTTCCTTCTTCATCCCATTCTTTCTCATTTATCCTTTGTATTCTTTTGCCTATTTTTATATGTTCGTTGTTTTTCTTTACCTCTAGCTATATTACAAGGTGATCAGTAAATCCTGTACCAACTACCTCCCCATCTCCTATAACTAAACCTTCTGGTACTATAAAATGATCTGTTTCAGTTCTATACATACCCATCTTGTAAGTCCATGATTTTATTGTCCCAGAGTTTTAACTTACAACATCTTTTTAACTTCTAGCATTTTTCTTATATCATTTCCTTTTTTTCCATTTGCCTCTTAAATCACAATTAAAGTCTCCTGTTATTATAATATTCATATTTATCACTAGATAGTCTAAAATTTTATGAAATAAGCTTTCAAATTTTTACAATTAGTATTAGCATATATTGTTATAATTCTGTATACTTGTTCTTTTCATTTTAAATCTACAATAGTTAATCTTCCCATTTTTGTTAGTTACATCTAATATCTTTACTGCATTTCTACAGAAAAGGGCTATTCCAGAACACCTCTCATTTCCCAGATTCAAGATTGTCTTTCCTCTTCATACTTTCTATGTTTGTAATCTTTGTTTATTTGTTAAAATCTACTGTCTTCTAATTTAATTACATCATTATAATTACATCCGCATCACATCCATTACACAACTCCAACATCCCTATTCTTTTTACTAGCGTTTATATCACATTATCAAAAGATGAAAATAGCGAACGCTATTTCATCGAACCTAAAATATCTGAACCACATAATATCAAACATTCAGAACAGCAAATTGTTTCCTTGGGAAAGAATTTGCTATTCCGATACACATACATACAACACAAGCACACCTAAAAAACATCAATACACACACATACACTTATAATCCTACAACTAACCCTACACTGAACTATACAGACACTACTATCTATCCACTTACCTTAACCCAAACCCTAACCCTAAGGTCCGTCACTATCGCACACTCACCTAACCCGCACCCTAACTCTAACCCTAACTCACTTAACCCTCCCCTAACCCTAAGTCACCTAAACCATGCCCTAACCCTAACTCACCTAACCCACACCCTAACCGTAACTCACCTAACCCGCGCCCTAATCCTAACAACCACACAATCGCACACTTACCTGAACCCGACCTGTAAATTTCCACCACAGTGCTGAAAATATGAAGCCACAGAACTGGCCAACCAAATTCTTTCCCTAGGAAAGAATTTGGTGTTCTGCAGCTTTGCTATTTTTAGCATTCGCTCAAAACAGGTCGATATTAGAACATTCGACGTTTTAAAACTTCGATGTTCTGATATAGACCCTTTTTACTATACTCTTAATGCTATTCCCATTTACAGAACACACTCTAAAATTTTCATGTTCCATTTGATTCATGGTTTCATAGGTTGATAGCTAACTACTATGCTAGCTGCCTTAATGAGCCATTCTAAGCCTAGACAATTTCCCCTCCCAAAGGAGAGAATCAAACACTGTATCTTGGGTCTGTGACTCAGACACCTTAAGTGTTATACCAAACCTCAACCATTAGCTGTATACAGTCTTTTTATCTGTTTCCTTACTTTAATTGGGATTTATTTTCAGGCTAAAGATACATCTGTATGCAGAATAGTGTGACCCTGATTAGCGTTTCATCGTATACATGCGATATCCTGCTTACTTGTTCTATTTAGCTACCAAATACTTGAAATTGTTTTTTAAGGCAGTACAGTGTATTATTAATGTAAGGATTATGCTTTTTCTGTCAGTCGCTGTGTTATATATGGCATGAAACACTGTTCAATCAATTTTTTTTGCTGTAGGTCTATTTCTGCTGATGAAGTAACACTAAATAACTGTTATTAGGTATTATCTCTTCTCACGGCTCCTACCCTGAAAGGCTCGCACAGTTAGAAGGTCTGCATCCAGTTGGGAATTTTTTTAAAAAGAAAAAGAAAATGGACAGCCACACTGGTCTACCCTCAATAACAAAAGTAACCAAGGTTACTACTTTTTCTAAAGTCTTTCTGCTTAAACTGTTTAATTCAGCCGTACTTTGTCAACAGCACCAAACTTCAGCCCTTAAATAAGGGTCCTAATGCTAAAAAGTTCCACCAAATTGTACTGTTAAAGTTGCTGTCTGTGTTTAAAAACAGAACATACATTAGAATTTAAAGCAAGTACACTATACTGCTGACTTGGGTCTAAAGGCACCTTTTAGGTTGTCCCCCACAGTAATTTGACTCCCTCCATATTGTTAAAATTACCTAGTTTGCCCCAGTATCTTTTTTCTTACACCTAAAATTTTCAGTAATTTCAGTCTGCTTTCCCTCACATAGCCCTGAAAATTATACCCTGCAGCTATAAAATTAACCTGCAAGTGTATAAAATACAGCTTAAACATAGTCTATAAATTGGTGCAAAAAACCAAATTAAAAATACAGCCAAACATACAATCATAGATACCAAAAGCCTGAGGAAATACTTGTAGTCAGTGTTAGCCCTGCTCCGCTTGCTCTTGCTGCCCTTGGGCTTGCTCTGCTCCCCTCCCTGCCCCCATTTCTCACCTGCCCCCACTATTGCTACATTTAAACTAAATTTAGCCACTCCCCTCATGCTAAGTACCAATCAGCACCTCATACATCACTAAACAGCCCTCCCCCCTTAACCCATTTCCTTCCCTTCCATTCTTCCACACCGTTAGCACACTCAACGATCAAAACTGGCCCGCCTCCTAACAAAATGCAAACAAGTAAAAAAATAATAATTACCCTACTGCCTGCACTATTTTTATTTTACCATCTTACTGCCTACGAACAAAAACTTGACCGTGGTATTCACTATCCAAATGGTCAAACAGCCACCCACAACTTCACACATAACACCAAACACTTTACCACCCCCAGCCCACCGAATATACCACCGTCAACAAAATATCACCCCTGTAAAGCCACAAAACATAATCCTAAAGACAAAGACTATATAAAACTTATAAACAAACTTGTAAAGCTTAGCGTATCCTGTCACTATAACCTTATAACACATGGGGACATCCATCCCAACCCTGGCCCACCCACACCCAATAACCTTCACTCCCCTACCACAACCCCCCACAGTCAAGCTACCCCTTTCTACTCACACTAGTTCCCTCCTAGTATTTCACCTAAATATTAGAAGTGTTAACTATAAGATTCCCATCCTACACGCCCTCCTTGCAGCCCGCTCCCCAGACATTATGTGTCTTACGGAAACCTGGCTAAAACCTAGTACTACTGATAATGAGATACTACCTCCAGGATATAATATTCACTGGTTAGACCATGCTAACCTAGTACTGCTGACAATGAGATACTACCTCCAGGATATAATATTCACCGGTTAGACCGTACTAACCTAGTACTACTGATAATGAGATACTACCTCTAGGATATAATATTCACTGGTTAGACCGTACTAACCTAGTACTACTGATAATGAGATACTACCTCCAGGATACAATATTCACCGGTTAGACTGTACTAACCTAGTACTACTGATAATGAGATACTACCTCCAGGATATAATATTCACTGGTTACACTGTACTAACCTAGTACTACTGATAATGAGATACTACCTCCAGGATATAATATTCATCGGTTAGACTGTACTAACCTAGTACTACTGATAATGAGATACCACCCCCAGGATATAATATTCATCAGTTAGACCGTACTAACCTAGTACTACTGATAATGAGATACTACCTCCAGGATATAATATTCACCGGTTAGACCGTACTAACCTAGTACTACTGATAATGAGATACTACCTCCAGGATATAATATTCACTGGTTAGACTGTACTAACCTAGTACTACTGATAATGAGATACTACCTCCAGGATATAATATTCACCGGTTAGACCATACTAACCTAGTACTACTGATAATGAGATACTACCTCCAGGATATAATATTCACCGGTTAGACCGTACTAACCTAGTACTACTGATAATGAGATACTACCTCCAGGATATAATATTCACCGGTTAGACCGTACTAACCTAGTACTACTGATAATGAGATACTACCTCCAGGATATAATATTCACCGGTTAGACCGTACTAACCTAGTACTACTGATAATGAGATACTACCTCCAGGATATAATATTCACCGGTTAGACCGTACTAACCTAGTACTACTGATAATGAGATACTACCTCCAGGATATAATATTCACCGGTTAGACCGTACTAACCTAGTACTACTGATAATGAGATACTACCTCCAGGATATAATATTCACCGGTTAGACCGTACTAACCTAGTACTACTGATAATGAGATACTACCTCCAGGATATAATATTCACTGGTTAGACAGTACTAACCTAGTACTACTGATAATGAGATACTACCTCCAGGATATAATATTCACCGGTTAGACCGTACTAACCTAGTACTACTGATAATGAGATACTACCTCCAGGATATAATATTCACCGGTTAGACCGTACTAACCTAGTACTACTGATAATGAGATACTACCTCCAGGATATAATATTCACTGGTTAGACCGTACTAACCTAGTACTACTGATAATGAGATACTACCCCAGGATATAATATTCACTGGTTAGACCGTACTAACCTAGTACTACTGATAATGAGATACTACCTCCAGGATATAATATTCACCGGTTAGACCATACTAACCTAGTACTACTGATAATGAGATACTACCTCCAGGATATAATATTCACCGGTTAGACTGTACTAACCTAGTACTACTGATAATGAGATACTACCTCCAGGATATAATATTCACCGGTTAGACTGTACTAACCTAGTACTACTGATAATGAGATACTACCTCCAGGATATAATATTCACCGTTAGACTGTACTAACCTAGTACTACTGATAATGAGATACTACCTCCAGGATATAATATTCACCGGTTAGACCGTACTAACCTAGTACTACTGATAATGAGATACTACCTCCAGGATATAATATTCACCGGTTAGACTGTACTAACCTAGTACTACTGATAATGAGATACTACCTCCAGGATATAATATTCACCGGTTAGACCGTACTAACCTAGTACTACTGATAATGAGATACTACCCCAGGATATAATATTCACTGGTTAGACCGTACTAACCTAGTACTACTGATAATGAGATACTACCTCCAGGATATAATATTCATCGGTTAGACCGTACTAACCTAGTACTACTGATAATGAGATACTACCTCCAGGATATAATATTCACCGGTTAGACCATACTAACCTAGTACTACTGATAATGAGATACTACCTCCAGGATATAATATTCACCGGTTAGACTGTACTAACCTAGTACTACTGATAATGAGATACTACCTCCAGGATATAATATTCACTGGTTAGACCGTACTAACCTAGTACTACTGATAATGAGATACTACCTCCAGGATATAATATTCACTGGTTTGACCGTACTAACCTAGTACTACTGATAATGAGATACTACCTCCAGGATATAATATTCACCGGTTAGACCGTACTAACCTAGTACTACTGATAATGAGATACTACCTCCAGGATATAATATTCACTGGTTAGACCGTACTAACCTAGTACTACTGACAATGAGATACTACCTCCAGGATATAATATTCACCGGTTAGACAGTACTAACCTAGTACTACTGATAATGAGATACTACCTCCAGGATATAATATTCACGGTTAGACCATACTAACCTAGTACTACTGATAATGAGATACTACCTCCAGGATATAATATTCACCGGTTAGACTGTACTAACCTAGTACTACTGATAATGAGATACTACCTCCAGGATATAATATTCACTGGTTAGACCGTACTAACCTAGTACTACTGATAATGAGATACTACCTCCAGGATATAATATTCACTGGTTAGACCGTACTAACCTAGTACTACTGATAATGAGATACTACCTCCAGGATATAATATTCACTGGTTAGACCGTACTAACCTAGTACTACTGATAATGAGATACTACCTCCAGGATATAATATTCACCGGTTAGACCGTACTAACCTAGTACTACTGATAATGAGATACTACCTCCAGGATATAATATTCACCGGTTAGACCATACTAACCTAGTACTACTGATAATGAGATACTACCTCCAGGATATAATATTCACCGGTTAGACTGTACTAACCTAGTACTACTGATAATGAGATACTACCTCCAGGATATAATATTCACTGGTTAGACCGTACTAACCTAGTACTACTGATAATGAGATACTACCTCCAGGATATAATATTCACTGGTTAGACCGTACTAACCTAGTACTACTGATAATGAGATACTGCCTCCAGGATATAATATTCAACGGTTAGACCGTACTAACCTAGTACTACTGATAATGAGATACTACCTCCAGGATATAATATTCACCGGTTAGACCGTACTAACCTAGTACTACTGACAATGAGATACTACCTCCAGGATATAATATTCACCGGTTAGACAGTACTAACCTAGTACTACTGATAATGAGATACTACCTCCAGGATATAATATTCACCGGTTAGACCATACTAACCTAGTACTACTGATAATGAGATACCACCTCCAGGATATAATATTCACCGGTTAGACCGTACTAACCTAGTACTACTGATAATGAGATACTACCTCCAGGATATAATATTCACCGGTTAGACCGTACTAACCTAGTACTACTGATAATGAGATACTACCTCCAGGATATAATATTCACCGGTTAGACCATACTAACCTAGTACTACTGATAATGAGATACTACCTCCAGGATATAATATTCACTGGTTAGACTGTACTAACCTAGTACTACTGATAATGAGATACTACCTCCAGGATATAATATTCATTGGTTAGACCGTACTAACCTAGTACTACTGATAATGAGATACTACCTCCAGGATATAATATTCATCGGTTAGACCGTACTAACCTAGTACTACTGATAATGAGATACTGCCTCTAGGATATAATATTCACCGGTTAGACCGTACTAACCTAGTACTACTGACAATGAGATACTACCTCTAGGATATAATATTCACTGGTTAGACTGTACTAACCTAGTACTACTGATAATGAGATACTACCTCCAGCATATAATATTCACCGGTTAGACCGTACTAACCTAGTACTACTGATAATGAGATACTGCCTCCAGGATATAATATTCACCGGTTAGACCGTACTAACCTAGTACTACTGACAATGAGATACTACCCCCAGGATATAATATTCACCGGTTAGACAGTACTAACCTAGTACTACTGATAATGAGATACTACCTCCAGGATATAATATTCACCGGTTAGACCGTACTAACCTAGTACTACTGATAATGAGATACTACCTTCAGAATATAATATTCATCGGTTAGACAGTACTAACCTAGTATTACTGATAATGTGATACTACCTCCAGGATGTAATATTCACCGGTTAGACCATACTAACCTAGTACTACTGATAATTAGATACTACCACCAGGATATAATATTCATCGGTTAGACCGCACTACAAGGAAAGGAGGTGGAATAGCAGTCCTTTACAAAAATACCCTAACTGTTAATAGAGACACCATTCAACCACCCCAATTCAATAATGCAGAACTTCTCATAACCAAACTACAGATTATCCAGAACAAATGCTTGAACATTGTCTGTGCTTACATTCCACCAGGCAACAACTTACATACCCTAGAGGATATCCCATACTGGTTATCTACTACCTATCCCCAAGAGACCATAGTTCTTGGTGACTTCAATACTGACTGGCACCCCTGCTCCTCTGAATCCCCCTCACCCCTATAAACTTATCTGGGTTTAAACAGACCATAATCTCTCCCACTAGTATTAACAAACCAACAAACAGGGAAAGTATCCTAGACTGAATCCTAGTTAATAAGCAACCCCAACTGTATACAGCTGGCACTCTCCCTGCTGACCTTCGTGACCATTTACTAACCTATATCATGAAACATAAGGCAGGAAACCCTCACCAGACCAAATATAAAACACTTAGAAACAGGAAAAACATTGACACTGCTATATTCCTAAACAAACTAAAAGCAGTTGATTGGTCAAAACGTAAAAATCTACCATTAGAAGAGGCTATAGCTCACTTTAACACTAAATTCCTAATCATCATTGATTCCCATGCTCCAGCACGTACAATAAAATCTAGATCAAACACAGTACCATGGCTCACAAAAGATACCAAATCTAAAATCAAAACTAGAGACAGAGCCTGGACCAGCTGGAGAACAACTAAAGCCCCACTTGACCATCTAAAATATCATTAACTCAGGAATGATCTTAACAATCTATTTTACTAGATAAAAAAAGCTTCTACCAAAATCTCCTACAAAAACACCAAAACAACCCTCAAACGTTTTGGGCAGGCTTAAATCAACTACTTCATCCAGGTCATTCTACCACCCCAACCCTGGCTAACCACACCCATAGTTCCCCAGAGACCATAGCTGGCACTTATAATAACTTTTTCACTGGAACAATCCAATCCCTAGCAAATCAACTAACCCCCCCCACAGACTTAAACCACATCCCTAATCTACCCACTAATCACCCCCAATTTAGCTTCCAACTGATATCCACTAGTTTTCTCAAAACACTTATAAAAAAAACTAAAGCCTACCACCCTCGCTGCTGACCTCCTCCCTGCAGAGTACCTACAAATAGCTGCAGATGCCATTGCATATCCCAGATCTATCCTTATCAACAGAACCTTATCCGAAAGTGCTATCCCCTCCCTCTGGAAAATATCCCACATCACCCCACTCCATAAAGGTGGTAGCTCAATAGACATGTCCAACTATAGACCCATTGCCATTCTTTCCCCACTAGCCAAAATAATGGAGAAATGTGTACACAAGCAACTAATGCAATACCTTATACAGAATAACTTACTATCCAACTCCCAGCATGGTTTCAGGCCATACCACAGCACCACCTCAGCCCTCCTTTCCTTTACTAATGCCATAAACCAAAACAGGAATGACAATAGGCTATCCTCCGCCCTCTTTCGTGACCTATCAAAAGCCTTTGATATGGTCAACCATGAACGTCTCATTTTTTTCTCTAAAATCTATTTCACTCAATAAGCACGCAATCCAGTGGTTCCAGTCCTACCTGACTGGGAGACAACAGGCGGTACTATGGCAGGGAAACTCTCCAGCCAACTACCTCTTAAACTTGGTGTCCCTCAGGGCTCCATACTAGGTCCACTACTCTTCTCTATTTTTATCAACAACCTTCACACTGCTATCCCTAAAGCTACCTGTATTCAATATGCAGATGATTCCACTCTGATCTGCTCAGCCACCTCCCCATCCAAACTGCAAATCCTAACCCAAAATACATTTAACACTATTGAGAACTGGCTTGCCAACCAATGCCTACTGCTGAACCCCAATAAAACTAAACTTCTACTCTTCACCCCCATTAGTAGATCTGCCACACTTTCATTCTCTGTCACATCTAACAATGGTACCACTATCTCCCCAGATCAACACACCAAACGTCTAGGGTTACTATAGACAATAATCTCAAATTTGATCTACAGGTCAAAAAAAACATACAGACCATCAATAAGAAGCTTGGATCACTGTATAGAAACAAAACATTTTTAACCCCACTGGCTAGGACTGTAATTGCCCAGTCACACCAACTCTCTACTCTTTTATATGCCTCGCCTGTACTCTCAAACCTCAACAAATCTGAACTAGGTAAGCTGTCCCATAGCTACAACCATATTGCCAGATTTGCCACTGGCTCCACCTATAGAACCCACCACTGCCAGAACCTGAAACAATTACAGTGGTAGAACTGCCCAGCTTAATTCAAATCGATCAGATCTTAATAGTGCACAAAATTCTATACCACCCTGAGGATACCCCCTCACTTATAAATATTATTAAGCCATATAGCAACCTGGGATCCCTATGGTCAGCCAACAAACTATAGGTCCAAACCCACAAAGCTAATAACTCTGCTGGCGAATCCCTGTTTGCCAACTTTGTTGGCAAAGCCTGGACTTCATTGCCAAACTATATAACCCTACAATCCTCCAAAAGTCCCTTCAAAAAAAACCTCAAACAATATCTCAAAGTAAACTGGCTTTTCCCATGTCCCAACCCTGATTAAGTTATAAACTGAAAGCATAATCTGTAAATATCATAACATGCAACTATGTCACCAAGCTCTATATCCAATCTGACATATCTTGCTTTTAATTGTGTCTGTCCATGAGAATTGTGAGTCCCTACTAGGGAACACTACTAAACCATTGTACATAATCACTTTGTTTTATATTTTCTAATGTTATCTAACTTCTTGTGTAATCTATGTAAGTTTGTCTATTTGGAGCTTTTCTGCCTGGGCCTCCACTGAAAATGGACATGTATCCAGCTGGACTATCCCGGTAAACAAATGTAAAATAAAATAGTAATAAATATTTTTTTCTTTTACACTTGTCCCTTTAAACTTTATTTTTTTTTTTTGTCTTTTGCCATTTTACCAGTAGAATTCATTTTTCCTTTACTATCTCCCAATTTATATTTTCTTCACTTTTTCAGAACCTTTTTTTCATTTCTAATTTTTCTTGTAGTTCTACATCTTCTAAATTTTCTTCACTTTTCTCAGTTTCATCTCTTTTTTTTGTTTTCCTTGGTCTTATTTTCATTTTTACAATCTTTCCATAAATGTCCAATTTTGGTACATTTATAACATTTCATTTCACATTTTTTTGCATCATGTCCCCACAAATATAACATCCTCTTTTACCATATTTACTTATCAAATGTCCTTTGCTCCCACAAAAAAAAACATGTTTTGGGTTGTCCCCAGTGTTTTATAAGACCTCTTTTCCCTCCACATTTATCATGCTTAGTATATGTATAATTTTTTTCTTTCTATTTTTAACACAATATTAAAATCCCACCCACCAGTCCATAAACCTCTTTTATCATAACTTTTGCAATGTCTAGTACTTATTTACATAAAGTTTTGAAATGCCGTTTCAAAGTCTCTCCACCTCTGTTCGGAATTCTGCATGAATTTTCTTTTTTTCTTTCCCTGTTAAATGGTTTTATCACATAAAGAATCCAAGAAAAATTTCCATTGAAAAAACAGTCTGAAATGCAATGTCACAAAATGTCTGTTTGATAGTAAGAACAAATACTCTTACCTCATGTGTTTTTACACCCAAATGAGCTATTCAATTGTCCCACACTTCATATCTGTCCATTTCTTTGTCTTCTTTACTTTGGATCCTTACCACATACTTCCATTTTTCATTTTCCTCTGCCTTTTTCATTTATGATACTCTCGTTTTATTTTCTTTTAATTTCTCTGCATGTGTTTTCTTTTCCATATCACAACTATTTTTCAGGATTGTCTCCCAACCCCCATTTTTTGGTAATTATACAGCCATCATTTGTCAACTCAGCTCCATCAAACAGATTTCTTTGAAACATCTCCTCAGAATCCTGCATGCCTTCTCTGGCCTGGATAATTGCTTTCTACTCCATTTCTCTCATCACTCCATTATCTCCTTCTCTGTTCAACTATCTTCCCATTTCTTCAGGCTGCCTCTGTGCTTGGAACAAAAACAGGAAGTGCTCATGTAAAATGATTCTTACTCACAACAATGATGAGTAGGGGAAGTTCCTCGATGCTCTGGCTAAATTTCCCCTGGTAGTATAAATATCACCTTGGGTCCCCATGAAAATAGGCTGCTAGCCTAGTGAGACTAAGCCAGTCAACAAAGGATAAATCATTCTCGCTCTCTTGCTTTGTCTCCAAACTGTCCAACATCCGATAAATAAAAACTAAAAAAAGGCTGTAAAAATAGAAGAAGCTTTAACAAGTTGTTCAGATGAGCTTATAAAACTGCAAAAAAAACAAACAAAAAAAAAACAGAAAATGGAATTATGAAAAGGCTGGCTAAGTATCAGGCTTCTCAAGAAGAGCCGTTTCAAAAAAATAATATAGTTAGAAGACAGAGCATGTACAGAAAACCTAAAATTTTATACAGTACCAGAGAAACTGGAAGGAACAGACTGTATTAATTTATGAATGCACAACTAAGCATCTGGACTCATGTTCCACAGCAAGATGTGTTAATGGAAAGGGCACATTGAGTGTATGCTCCAAACTTGGCAGTGAAAAAGCAGCCAAGACATATATTGGTAAAGCAGCAATTATACCAGCAGAAAGAGTTGTTCCTGACAAAACTGTGGAAAACAGGAAAAGTATTAAAAATTGGAAACAGCAGTGTGTTTGTGGGAAATTATTATTCACTGTACACTAGGCAAAAAAATAGCAAATTCATCTCAGCAATCAGGTAATGTCATGAACCAGGTGTGAGATATAAGTTGCTGTATCTAGCTGTCTTCAGAATATTTTTTCCTGGTGGATCAAAGACATTTTTGGATGCAGAACAGGCTAAGTAAAAAAAAAAATGTTTATAGTACAAAAAGTGAGCCAGCAAGCAGAAGGTGGTTCGGCTTCTCATTCTTCTGACAATAAAGCTCTTAGAGAGACTTTGCCAATGAAAAATTTCCCATTGTTCCAAATGAAAATTCCCAAGAGAGAGAAAAAAGCACAGGAGTTGACTAGAAGGATTAGGAGTAACTTGGATTTGACACAGAGTCTGATGCTGGGAGATGAAGATGATCAGGAAGAAGATCACCTGGATTGAAATTGATGAATAAATGGGTGACTATAAAGCGTCAATCCCATTTGTGAAATATGGCTTTACAAGAAAATGTTGCTGAGAAATAATGTTGTTTTGTTGACTTTAATGAACTTGTGGGTGAAGTTTAGAGCATATACCACATCATATGCCATTGATATTTAGAATGACACTAATGGAAAAAAAGAAGTAACTGTAGATAAAACAATTTTTGTTTTTATTAATATTTGTAAAAACATTTCATGATATATAAACTGCATTTTATATTGTAAAGCAGTTCTGTAGAGGGTGCAAACAAGAGTATTTTAAATGTGTGTGTGTGTGTGTGTGTGTGTGTGTGTGTGTGTGTGTGTGTGTGTGTGTGTGTGTGTGTGTGTGTGTGGGGGGGTCTTTTTAGTGACTGTTGCATATGTTAAAGATATTAAAGTAAGCAAGTATGTTTTCTTAGTTGTAAGAAATATAGGCTTTACACTATAACAAGATAAAAATAATGCTGTGATCTTGGGCCGGTGGGGTAGGGTGGGTGTAAAGGTGTATTGATTTATATCATACATAGAATTAAGATAATAATTTCCCCTTATTTTTACAAGGGTGGACATCTAGATTAGTGTACTTGGCTTAAGCTATAAACAAGTTTTTGGTATGCAAATAGGCTTGACAATTAAGCCACAATGCAAATGTATGAAAAAATGCTATTTTATCCATCTGCAAATATATTAGCCTGTTGTTTCCTCCATCAGCAAATGTTCTCAATGAGAAACATGAAGTCTGCAGCTGAGGGCAGTTGGCCAGGGGAATTTTGTACATTGTTTTTTGAGTGAAATTTACAAAGATTCCTTCATGCATCTGCAGAGATATCTGCAGGTGCAAGAAATTAATCTTGATGTTTCCGTACATTATTTGCTGTGGAAAATGAAAAATTTAAAGGTACAATGAAAGCAGTTCAGTAAAAAATAAAGTCTGAAAATTTGGGGAAGATAGTTCCCCCAGCAGTCTTAGCATTTTAATATATTTAATAGAACAGTGCACAGTTTAGTTTTATTTGAAAGTAGGCAGTGCATTTTCTTAGGGCTAAAATATAATGGTGTCTGTGGTTTCTGAAAGCATACAAGCTATTAACACATCTGGAAGGTGAATAGAGCTAATAAAGTGCAGCAATCAGTGTAAGTGGGAAAGGAACACAGACTGTAACATGCACTTTGGCATGGGTAACCTGAATTTTAGATTAGGTAATGCCCATGGATGCAGCTGTCAATTGGGGCTATTGTTTCTATCAGGAGGGTTAAACTTATTTTTTTTTGAAAATGTACAGTTTTGTTTGTTTGTTCTAAGTTAATAGGGGATGCAGTTGTCATTAAAATATATATTTAGTTTTTTGAGGATTTTCATCAGCGCAAAGAGTCTTGAAAATGTATTCTAGGTTCAAACTGAGATGAGAAAAAAAAACAATTATATAAAAGATCAGCCTGTCAAAGAGTATGTACATGTAAGACAAAAACTGGAAATACACATTCAAAAATGTCATGTATAATAGGTGGGAACAATAGCTTTTTAAGATATGTTTTGTTCTATCCATACTATCTTGAAATATAAGTGGCCTTGCAGATACAGGCAAAATAAAATAATATTGAATTATATTAAGGAATTCAGAGTGCAAATAGCAATGCTACAGGAGACACATTTGGAAAGAAGCGAGCATGTGAGTTTGGCAAAGAAAGGATTTCAGGATGGATATTCAGTACAATATCAGGGACAAAGGAATAGTACTGATTGATAGAGGGGCTCCAATAGTGAGAGAAGAGGAAAAAATACAATAATGGTAGATTTGTGGTAGTAAGGGGTTATTTGTAAGGGAGGAGGATTATGGTGGCGTGTATTTATGTTCCACAAAAAACTGCTATTATGGAGCTTAAGAAAATGTTTGAGAAACAATCAGCTTTCACCATGGAGTATTACTTATCGGTGGGGACTGGGACTTGATTTGCAATAATGAGGACATATCAGGAGGACCTAGAAGGGAAACTATAACCAAAAGAGGGTACATTTCTGAAAGAAATATGAAAATCTTTGGCATGAAAGATATGAATATATTATTCTCAATGGTACAGTAACTGGGCTACACTGGATAGAACATATTTTTCTCAGGAGCATGTGCATTTAATTGAAAACTTTGACAGACATACTATTTCAGATAATGCACCAACAAAAACTAAGATAAAAATGTAAGATAATGAAGTAAAAATGAGACTCTAGTGCTTTCCCTCCCACTTTTTAAAAAGAGAGGTATTCAAAAATGGGTAGTGGAAATCAATTGAAGGTTTATAGAGATTATAGAAATTTCTTCAGATTGGATAGCTAGTGAGTGGGATAAAATGAAATGGAGTTGAAAAATAGGGTAGAAGTAAAAAAAAGATTAACGGTTAGGAAGTAAAAGGAATTATTTGGAGGGGCTGACAAAGGAGTAATAGACAAGAGGGGCTGGATTTCACTGAACAAAACTGGCAAAGGAATCAAAGTAATGGGAGCAAATGACTAGAGAGGGAAAGGTAATAGAGTGGTATAAGGCCAAGAAGTTTGGACTGCTGGTTATAAACTGCCTTCACTACCAGGGATTGATAGCAGAGCATAGACAAAGAGAAAGGAATAATGGAGTCCTAAGTGAAAGACTGGCTTTGATAGAGTTTTTAGTTGAATCTAGAACAGAAGCTGCTGTGAAAAGCAATAATTAGAAGGGAATATAAAACAGAGCGGAGAAACAATTTATAAGAGAACAATAGGAGGATATATATATGATTCCGATGTATGCAACAAAGTCCAGGAGGTTTAGGATTTTTGCTTGGAAGTATTTGTATAGGTATTTTTATACCCCAAGCAAACTTCAAAGTATTTTTTCTCAGGTTGATAATACAAGTGTTGGATGTGTGATGCGGAAGAAAGACTTAACTGGGAACATGTTTTTTGGGAGTGTAATGAGCTGGCAGATTAAAAAAAATCCCTACAGAGTACTCTGCCAGAAATATTGGGGAAGCAAACTGTTGTAATTAAGGAAGTGATTCTTTTGAGCTGGGACACAGAATCTGAATTGCCTAGACAGAATAAGGACTTATTAAGTTTAATTCTATTGGTTGCCAAAAAAAAAATCAATTTTACTAGAACATGGAAATCAAAATCTAAACCAATTGTATTTGTAGTATTGAATACTGTAAAAGAATAAAATAACTTGAAACTGGATCTTTAGAAAAAGAAAGGAACTAATTATATAGAAATAAATGGAATTTGTATGAACAATATATGTAAAATAATGTTTAGGGGGATGAACGAGGATGGCAAGAATTGAGTGATTAATGTAATATTGGACTAAATGAGAGCTGTAAAGAAAGAAAATATTGCTTAATATATAATGTATGCAAATTGAAAAAGTTAATAAGGTTTGCTTTCTTTTCTATTAATGCATTAATCTATTAATGTATGTGTGCCTATTTCTTAACTGATAATTTAATAAAGGTGTTTAAAAAAAACAAATCTATAGAAAGTCTGTGAAGATGATGGTTATTAAATGTCAGGCCACTACATATCTCTTAATCTTTATGCTATTAATTTTCCAAGCATTCAAGCACATTGTGTAAAATGTGCTCCTGACTGTGGGCCTTTGCCCTAAGAATTTTCAGTTTTGTTCCTGATTCTTGTTTTGAGGTTGAGAACTAAGTAGTCTTTGAGGCAGCTGTCTTGTTTCTTCTCTAGTCTGAATCCCAGCACTTAAAAAAATGAACTATGATTCAGACAGAAAAAAAATGTGGATTGTGACTCCCCCATTTTCTCTGACATGAAAGATAAGGATCTACCCCTCCATCCCTGCTACATATATATACTATCTCAGAAACTGCTGTACCTCAGAGGAAAAGGAATACCCTGAGAAATTGCAATCTTGAATTTAGTATGTATCCCCTCACCCGCACTTATAGGTCAGCTGTGGTTATGAGGAATGCAGTTATGGTTTCTAGACTTTGCATTTTAAAGTGGTATCTCTGACAGTCTGTAGATGTGCAGTGCCTATTTATTTACATGATTTATTTCATCTTTGATAACCTGTGAGTTCCACCTGGAGTTCCACCTGGACAGAGTCCATCTTCAGTAGAGACCAGATGTTCAGTGTAACTGAGGCATAATAAAAAATGTAAAAATCACATTAAGTACAGCAGAGGCAAGGAATAATTGCAAGGTTGTATAATGTGGTAATATAAAATCATATCTTAAACTTAATTGCAATAAATAATAAGTTAAATAGATAAGTTAAAGCCTATTACAACTTCCCCTGACAATTTACCCAGTGAATCTCTTATAATGCCAGCTGAGGCTACTGCACATCCAGTTTCAGGCCTAATAAATCAATCCAGATCTGAAAATAAAGTCCCCTCACCATGGAAACAATCAGTCAGTATTTCACTACACAAGGGTGGAATCAATACAGATCTTTCAAACTCCAGGCCAATTACCATTTTATCTCCCCCTATCAAAAATGTTAGAAACGATGATGAATAAAATAAATAATAAAGATAATTTATGTAAGAGATATAATGTAGAAATTAATGCTGACTGGGCTCATATGTTTTATGATTGTATAAAATTGAAAGAATACTGGAAGTCAATTAATGAATTTTTGCAGGCTCTTTTTACAGATAATTTCATTATTTCTAAATCTCTTATATTATTCAACACACCTGTACCTCAAAGTGTTAAAAAGGTTAAGCTTCCCTTATTATGGTCTATTCTAGCAGTGGCTAGGAAAATAATAACTAGAAATTGGATTTCAGATACACCTCCTTCGTTCAATGAATTTAAAAATGTTATGAATATAGTGTGCCATATGTAAATAAACACAATTAGGACAAGAACAAATAGAAAAACATCTTATTATATTGTATGGGATAATTTACAAAATTTGTTAAAAAAATTTTAATTTCAATAGCATGGTATTTTAGTTTAATTAATTGATCTGATTGTAGTGGATGTCTTTGTAAATACTTTAGTTGTTTTGTTGAATATTATAATAATACCTATTTTTAATTACTTGTATAAAATTGTTATGATATTTTTCTTATATGTTAAAACAATAAACCTGTTTTGAAAAAAAAAATGTTAGAAACAATATATTCATAATGAACTTAGCAACTATCTAATAGATAACCAGCTTCTGTATTGAACCCAACATGGCTTCTGTCTTCATCACGACATGACTACTGCTTTGCTGAATTTTGTTAATACTGTCAACACCAACAAAAATGGTGCAAGCCCAGTCTACACCATCCTCCTAGACTTACAAAAAGCATTTGAAACTGTCTCCCACCAGAAACTCATAAACTCTTATCTTTAGGGCTCACCAGCTTTTCACTGCAACAGTTCTATAGCTACCTCTGAAAAAAAGGCAGGAGCAGTGAAGTGGAAAAAAATATTTCTCCATCTTCTTGAAAGTAAGTATTGGTGTCCTACGAGGATCTTTACCCGATTCAATACTTTGCAACATATTCATCAATGACAGCTACATTGCTGCAAAAAATGCCACCTAGTTCAATTCGCTGATGACTTGACTCTAATCTGCTCTGCCAAATCTTTCACTCCTTCCTATCAGTTAAAGCATGGCTACATAATTAACAACTACTTCTAAACCCTAAAAAGCTAAATTACTGCTCTTCACCCCAGAACACATCTGTACCGAAACAGCAATATTTACTTTTTTCTCTGCCAACAACACCGTGATAGAACAAGTAAACCACACACAATTCCTGGGTGTCATTATATATTATCAGTTGAAATGTAACCACTATGCATTACATGTAGTTAAAAAATAATCATATCAGAGATAGCAGGCAAACACCTTAAAAAGAGTAAAAACCTACCTCACTGACATAGCCAAAAGATGTATAACCTGTACTTTCTTACTGCCATTTCATCCCTATGTTGCCATAATCTTCACTAAACTTCAAGTCTCAGAATTGTCCATACCTCACCACTGCTATAATAAAATAGTCAAATTTACAGTAAACTCTAGCAACAGAACACACCACTGCTTAGACCTCAGGGAATTAAAGTCGTTAAAATAACCACACCACCTAGCTCTTTTTCAGCTAACTACAATACACAGAATTTTCTATAAGCCAGAAAATTACCCAGCTCTTAATAACTTAATGCAACATTACTTACCCAATTGAAATGTACATTCTAAAGAAAAATTACTAATCACTATACCAAACTTATCTAACACTTCAGGCGATTCTCTATATTCAAATAATGTAGCTAAACTATAGAACCACATCCCACTAGCACTGAAATCCATTCAGAATGCAAACTCATTTAAAGCACAAGTAAAACATTGCCTGTCACATCAATGGGTCTGCTCCGGTACATCTCCAGGATAAATGCCACTGTTGTCTTCAGCCTGTCAATCATCAAACCATCTCTCTTCTTTCAGAATCCACTACCAGTCTTCAATAATGCCTGAATAGTTTTAATAGCATCTTCGGGCTATATTGATTATTTTGTGGCACTGCTGACCCCACCTATATACTTGTAACATACTCTTGGGAGGGTTGGCATAATGGTTAAGGACTTTACCTTATAAACATGAGGTGCAGGGTTTGATTCTCACAGGGAGTAATTGGCTAGGCTTAAAATGGCCCACAAGGGCAGTTAGCCTAGTAATAATGTGTAAATCGTTATGATAAACTATATAACTGTCTCTAAACCTGCTTTACACCTCACCTCTTAACTACAACATACATTTTTTGCTGTCCTTCCTAGTTTCCTCCCTCACCTCAATTTCGTTGAATTTCTAAGCACATATCACGTTATCTATTACCTGTTTGCCAAACCCATTAATACGCCACTTCAGATGCTCAATTTTCAACATCTACTAATGCATAAGTGTCTTTTGTATTGCAGTAATTGTCTCTGCTTTCACATGAATGTAATCTAATTGGCACTTGTATGTGTAGTTGTTAATGTATATTATTTAATGTATGTTCATGTATATTGCTGCATGTATGTTTAAAAATGTTTGTAATATGTTGGAGCTTTTCTCCCCGGCTTCTACTAGAAAGAGATTTTTTTTACTAAACCCATTTGGACAAACCCAGTAAACAAAAGCAAAATAAATAAATATTTTACTGGTTGGGTACGATTCCCATTGTCATTATAATCAACAGCATATTTTTTTCATCTAAATATAAAAAATACTGATCACAGTAGTTTACAAGTATAATAGTTACATATTTACTATGTTCAAGCCACTTGAGGACATTAAGAGCAACGAGTATGTAAAACTTAAAAATTCAGGTGGGGAAAAAGAGCTTAGGACAGTGAGTTAATCAGAAGGGAAAATAATAGCTATTCAATAAGAATTTAGGGTGAGTGAGATGGAATGAGACTAGTTTAAAAGGAAGAAAGGAGTGGGAGAAAAATCTGATGTTTCATTACGAAATATAAAGACAAATGTAGACAAGTTTTGTTATGGGATCTATAATAACACTAAACGTGACTCTGCGTCTATAGTAGGAAAACTCAAGGAAGACCAGCCCTTATATAGTGTTCATAGGACAACTGAAACTGTTGGTGACTGGGTGATGAGTTTTTGGACTTTTTTAATGCCTATATTTAGGGATCAATTTGCATAAGAAGAGGGAGCTTGTTCCAGATTTTTGTAGGATAAGATAAAAGCAGATCCTTTGATGTTTTTCAAATTACACGGTTTTATTGAGTTGTTGGATTTCTAATCTTAGATTACATGGAGGGATGTGCCACTGAAAGAAACACTTGATGACAGTACACTTTAGGTAGACATATAATGGATGGCAGTACACTTTAGGCAGACATATAATGGATAGCAGTACACTTTAGGCAGACATATAATGGATGGCAGTACACATTAGGCAGACATATAATGGATGGCAATACACTTTAGGTAGACATATGATGGGTCATTTTTAAAATGGCATAGATAAATTGTTGGGTGACACCTAGCCATTCAGTTCTTTTTGGGACCATACTGTGATGAGTTCTGTTTGATAGATATGCAGCAAACTTTGATATTTTATTATGGACTTGCTTAAATTTAGAGAGTTGTGCATTGTTTACATTGGTTAGGATCCCAGTAGCATTCTGCAAACTGGAGACTAGAAATTAAAAAAAGAGTAGGATTCATAGTAAGGCATCAAACTGAGATGTATCACTCCAGAAATATTAGATAAATTAAGCTGAGAACATGCGGTTTTATCTAAAAGCATCTCTCTGCATCACTACATTCCTTCTTCTCTAAATGTAAAGCCAGTGGTATTTCACTATGAATGAAGTGCTCTCTCTTATCCAACCTGACCCTCACACTGCGTTCACAGTAGGACTAATGAAATTTAAGATGAACAGAATTTATTTTATTTTTATTTTACATTTGTTAACCGGGCTAGTCCAACTGGATACATGTCCATTTTCAGTGGAGGCCCGAGGAGAAAAACTCCGCTATCTAACACATGATAATAAACAGTATATAGATGATACATAAGGCATTACACACATGAGAAAAAGTATATACACATTTCAAAAATAAAGCATGGAGAATATGTACACAGTATAAAGGATTTTCAAGCACAAAATACTTAGGACATTTGAATGACAATATGAGGAAAGTACAGAAAGGTAAAAGCTTTTACTTAAGTATTGGAATGGGTAGAATAAGACAGGATACAATAGGATGTTTAAAAGTAAGCAGCAGAATGTAGAGAAGGGTATAGTTACTAGATTAGAGAGAGCATTTCTTAGTAGAATTGAGAATACTAAAAGCTTAAAGCTGGGAGAGAGTAAGATGTATGCACGAGATGTGAGGAGCAGAAAGATCAGCTTGGGTAGTTGCAGGAGCATAGCCAGTGGTTGGTTAGGTAGTGTTTTAGTTTAGTTTTAAACAGTGAGATGGAGGTTTGGGTTGTCAGGTTGGGAGGAAGTTGATTCCATATTTTACCAACTGAGTTGGAAAATATAGAGTCGCCTGCAGTATTCTTAGATAGAGGTTTGAATCAGTATTTTACTAGATGAGCGAAGGTTTTTTAGGTTGTTGTAGGGCTTTATAAGGGTAGAGAGCATAGGTGTATTATCAGGGTGGTGAAGGGTTTTCTGGGCTATAGAGAGCTGATAGTATAGAATTAGGTGGGGTAGCTCTAGCCATCCTAGGTGGTGGAGATTTTTGCAGTGTTGTGTTTTATATGGGGAGGCCGTGGCAAATCTGGCAATGTTATTGTAGGTTGATGTAAGCTTATTGATGTTATATTTGGAAAGGTTAGTATATACAGGGGAAGCATATAATAGTGTAGAGATAAGATGTGTTCTGGCTATGGTAGTTCTAGCTTCTGGCATTAAGAATTATTTGATTCTGTAAAGCGAACCTAATTTTCTATTAGTTGCTTTTATGATTGAGTTAATATGAAAGTCAAATTTAAGTTGGTTGTCAATAGTTATGCCTAAGAGTTTGGTTGTTTGGTCAGGGGAGATAAGGGTGCCATTGTCAGAAGTAAGAGAGAAGTTAATAGAGGGGGATTGGTGTGTAGGTAAGAAGAGGAGCAGTTTAGTTTTCTTAGGGTTTAGAAGAAGAAGACAGTGATTAGAGAACCATTGCTCTATGGTAGTAAAAGTTTTTTGGGTAAGGAAGTGTAAGTCATTTTGGTTGGAGGCAGAACAAATGATGGTGGTATCATCAGCGTATTGAATACAAGTAGTTAGAGGGGTGGCAAGGTATAGGTCGTTGATAAAGATGGAAAATAAAAGAGGACCTAGGATGGAGCCCTGCGGGACACCTAGAGAGGTAGGTAGAAGCTCCGAACGATTGTTGTTCCATAACACTGCTTGTTTCCTATTTTGAAGATAGGAAGTAAACCAGTTTAGAGAAATGCTGTCAAGAGAAAGGGATTTTAAGCGATGAAGGAGTAGTTGGTGATTCACCATGTCAAGAGCTTTTGACAGAAATACAAAGAAGGCTGATGAAAGAAGATTGTTGTTTCGGTTATTATTAATGGAGTCAATAAAGGATAGTAAGGCTGTGGTGGTGCTATGGTAGGGACGAAATCCATGTTGGCAGTTTGCTAGGAGATTATTGTGTAGGAGGTGATTAAGTAGCTGTTTGTGGATGCATTTCTCCATTATTTTTGCTATAGGAGATAGCAGCGCAATAGGGCGGTAGTTAGAGTATTCAAAAGAATCAGGATAACTTTATAATCTCAGGATTTATGCTGTACCTGACCATTATCTAAAAGATGCAGAGCAAGTCCTTTTCCTGGAGGAATAAGATGCCAGTAGATGCCAGTACTCAGCCTTAAAAGTTTTCTTCGATGGATTAGGGTTCTTATCAAAGACTTTCTTAATTTAATAACTGAGATTATACAACTTTGAGGGTAAAGAGCAAAATTCTTTCACGGCAAATTTCCATTATCTTAAAAAACTCAAGTCACAATATACAACAAAACTGGGATTTGACTAAGCACTGTTGATGCTAGGCATCACAGAGGCTTAGTGGTAAGGGTTTTGCTCCAGAGTTCCATGATTTGGGATTCCATTCTGACTATCTCTGTGGTGTTTTGCATCCTCTCCACATACTTCCATTTCCTGAAAACATGCTGAGTAATTAACTGTACTACATTTTATATATATATATATATATATATATATATATATATATATATATATATATATATATGGGTCTAGGACACATGCTCAACTAACATATGTCCGAATCACAAAACATCGAACACATACACGAAAGCACTTAACATCGAAAAGCACTTCCGTGTATGTGTAGTTCAAAAATAAAAATCTACATTTCTGACCCCACGTTGGGAGATGTGCCCCCACACCCCCCTACTTTATTATTCTCACTCTGAGATCGCACTACAGTGGGGAAAAGGGAATTTTCCCTTACCCGCACTATAGTCCGATCTACGAAACAGGCACATATACACAGAAGAGCTTGTCGATGTTAAGCACTTTCGTGTATGTGTGTTCAATGTTTTGTGATTTGGACATATGCTAGTCGAGCATGTGTCCAGATCCCATATATATATATATATATATATATATATATATATATATATATATATATATATATATATATATATATATATATTGTATTTAAACTTGTCTTTTTGGCCAAGGTCATGTATGAAAATGTTTTATGGAGCAAATGACTTACAAATGGTTAACAAATGATAAATAAATAATAAATAAATAACTAGATTTCCCATTACAAGGAATCCCAGTAAGTATGCCAGGGGTGCGCTGTGGTTAAACAAACTTCAGAAAGGTTTTATTCATATCGCAGGCTTTTTGATCCATTTTCTTTACTGTCTTTTTAACTTTTTGCTTGAACTTCAAATCTTGGCCTATTATACCCCCATGCGGTTTCATGTTCCACACCTTTTTACTACTTGTACTAGAGGCTGAAGTGATTTGCAGTCTGCTTATGGGGCCTTAGTCATGTTGGATGTTGCTTAAGAGGATTGCTCCAGGCAATTCTGAATCTCAGTGAAGGAAAACTTAAATTAATTATAATTGTGTTTGGAGTTTTTTCAAAAATCAGAAAGGTAGAATCACCTGCATAAATAGTCAAATAAACAGGGTTTGGGGAGACAGATGTGTTAGTGATAAATATGTTAAAACTCAATAGGCCGATTGTTTACCCTTGGCCACCCCCACAGTGATAAGCTAGGGTATAGAGTGTGCATGTATCCAGCCTACAGACTGTGTACAGCTACAGGAATAACTGGAGAACACATGATGTCTTCAGGAACAATGCCAAGGACTAATAAATGCATAATTAGTACGGAATAGGATGCCATATCAAAGGCTTTGGATATATCAAGAAATCAGGAAAAAGGTTTATGATACAAACATATGGAGAGGGATTAAGGACACAGAAGAAAAGAAGGACAAATCTGTTTGATGATATTTTTGTACTTTTCTGTTTTTTCACATGTTCTAGTCAAAAAAGCTATCTGTTTGCATTTTTTAGTCATGTAGCTTCACTTACAGTTGTGGGAAGATTGTTTGTATACGTTATACTGCAATTCTATCTCTGTAAGTAGAATTATTTGTAAAAGCTAGTTGCTTGTATTTTGAATCATGCCTGGGGCCTTGGTTAAGTTGTTCACCTCACAGCATAAAGGTACAGGATTTGATTCTCACCTTTGAGGGAAACTGTCTAAGATTAAAATGGCCACAGGGGCAGCCAGCCTCATACTTATTTATGACTTAGCACTGTAATGCCTGTTTGACTTACTGTTCTCTGCCTGACTATAGCTGATCTCTTCCTGCATTTGCTTCTGGATTGCAGTTATTAATTTAAGGTGTGGTTACCACTACTTTTTTATTTTTGTCTTAGATTGCATTTTGGTTTAAGTTTTTTTTGTTCTTTTGATGTTGGCAGCCCTTACTATAAATCTGATTTTGGACACTCCTCCCAGTCCCATTTCATCAGCTCTTTCTACTGAGCACTGAGAGATCAGCTGGGAAGGCCCTCTGCCATAGACTTCTAAACTTGAATTATCTTCTGTGTCCTCCCTTCCCACCTATTAAAATGTACTTTATTCATCTGCTTTTACTGTATCTGTGTGTCTTCCTACTTTATTATTTTATTTTACTTTTGCTGCTTGTTCTTAAAAAGTGTTCAGTTGCATTTATTCTGCTGCATTTATTACTGTTTGTTAGTAGCCTGATTAAACTGGAATTGTTATTCTAAACCTCCTAGTTTTGATTTAAGCACTTGGGCTTCAAACTAGTTATCTTACATAAGGAAGGTTTGTGGTCAACACTCTGGTGGCAGGAAAGGTAGCTTACACCCTTCTGAGCTGGGAGTTGCTGGTTGAGGGCTTATTCTGTCTGTTATTCTAAAAGTGTTTTAGTTCTGGTTTAAGCACTTGGGCTTCAGGCCAGTTATTTTACATTAAGAAGGTTTGTGGTCTATACTCTTGTTGCATGAAAGGATAGTCTACACCCTTCTGAGCTGGGAATTCCTGGTTGAAGGCTTATTGTGTGAGCTATTCTAAAAGTGCCTTAGTTTTGGTTTAAGCACTTGGGTTCCAAACCAGTTATTTTACATTAAGAAGGTTTGTGGTCTACACTCTTGTGGGAGAAGATGGTTGCCTCTGCCCTCCTGAGTTTGGAATTGGTGGTGAAAGCTTATTTCTTTGTTAGTCTAAGTGTCTTTGTTTTGATTTTAGCCCTTGGACTCCAAACCAGTTATTTTACATTTGGAAGGTTTGTGGTCTACACTCTTGTGGCATTACTGCCTAGACAGATTTTTTTAACTACTAGAGCGTTTGCTCATAGGTTCATAGGTTCATAGGTTCATACTAGGCTATCTGCCCAAGGGCATTTATAAGCCTAGCCCATAGTTATGTGGCTTTCGCCACCCCTTTAGTTTGAATAAAAACTATGCCTATCATTTTGCTGTGCCTCTGTCAAGCAGTGACGCTGAAGTAATCCCTGGGGTATATCTGCAATCTCCCATCCATTGGTCAAGATTCCTCTTGAACAAGACCAGAGAGGTGCTCTGCCTCACATGTACCGGGATTTTGTTCCACAGCATAGGGAGTCTCTGGGTGATGAATCTGTCCCTCCAGCACGTTCTATTTATAACCGTGTCAAGGTTTAAGTCTCCGCCCTTGTGGTTCTGAGGGATCTAGATTTTTGAGGTGAAGCATATTCATCAAATCTGGGTTTGACATGGCCTTATATGTCAGGCACAGGTCACCTCTGAGCAAGCGGCATGAGACTGAATAGAGCTGGAGTTCTTTCAGTCGGGCAGCATAAGACATATTTTTGAGACCCTTTATCCTTTTGGTGAGGAACTTTTGGGGCCTTTCAAGCTGCAGCAGGTGTCTGGTCAGATACATTCCGAACAGGCCATTGTACTAAATAATAGGTCTAATAAGTGATGAGTACAGGTGGACGATGACCTCCCTTGATCTAGATGTGAATCCCTTCATGATCAGGTGGGTGATATAGAAGGTTTTCCTAACTACTTTAGCAACATGAGTGTCAAACGAAAGGCTACTGTCAACCTGGGTCCCCAGATCTCTGATGACTTTTTCTGTGCTCAGTGGATTGCCACCTATATGGTAGCTAGGGGTAGCCTTGTTTTTCCCAAAGGGTATGACTATGCATTTTTTGGCGTTTAACTTCAGGCCATGGCTCTGGCACCAGTTATCCATTTATAGCTGAGCATTACTCATCAAGTTCTTTGTCTTATCGACCTATTCTTTATTTAAATTTCCCTCACTCCTCCCCATGGATACACACTTCCTGACTCTCTCTGTGATCAGTCTGGTTGAGATGGGCATTCTGAGGCACTAAGCAATTGCCCCATGTACACTGACAGCCCACTTATTCTTAATAAAACAGATACAGTATGCGAGAGGTGTAAATACACTTTAATGCTGGAGGCAAAACTCTCTCATATAACCAAACTTATCCTAAAGAGGTTGTCAGTGACACTTGCAGCATGCCTACTGTGAAAGGTAAAGACCCTACACATAAAACTATTTATGCTGAGGACTTTAGAGGTAACCTTCCTAAAATACTAAGACCTCCTGCACAGTACAATAAAAGAAAGGATCCTCAGCCATCATGTAAACACTCTGTTAAAAGACCACCGCAGCTACATGTAGTAACACTGTATCCAGTGCCTCCACTGCCAAGCCCTTAAGGCAAACCAGCACACAGCCACATTTCCTGGTCATTGGTGATTGTTTAGTGAGGCACACTGATGTCTCCCTCACCAGACTGAGTAAGGAGAGAGTTGCAGTTAGCTGCCTTTCTGGGGGCTAGGATCCATCAAGTGCCACAGACAGTCAGATCCTTAAACCACAGGTACCACTATGACTCTGTCATGGTCCACATGGGTGTTAATATCCTGAGACGTACCTCCCTTGACTATATGAAGTGAGACATGATGGAACTCGCTAATTATGTGTCTCAGGCAGGTATGAGCCTAGCAATGAGCAGCATACTACCTTCTCCAAGGCTGATGCCATGTTACCAACAGAAAATTATTAATTTTAATGATTGGCTTAGCTTTTACTGTTAATCCAGCGGGTACAATATTTGATGGCATGGGAAGACATGGTTGACAGATCATACTGCTTTACCAGGGATGTTTTGCACTTATCCCCTCTAGATTTTTGGATATTGGCAAAGACCTTTTCCACCCCCATAGTGCCTTTTTTAGGCAATACCAAAATGCTAAACCCACTGATTAACTGAACCTGTGAAAGACTATCTGAAGGAGGTACTGATCAATACTAGTACCTTAATAAGAAACCCCACAACTGTCTGCAAGCCTTCCTCTCCCTGGAGAGTGTAGACATCTGTATAGTAACACTGATTAGTACCCCAGCAGTGCAAGGTTATAATACCTTTCACACCTTTAGACCAGGTACTGCACATGAGGGAAGTAAAGGTGGAGGACTCTCAGTCTATATTAAAACCAACCTCACATCCACACCAGCTAAAGTGTCTGACCCACTGGAACTCATACATGTGCAACTCACCATTAACAGGGAGTCGTGCCATATCCTTGCAACCTGTAACTCCCCGTCCATGTCCCAGGAAACCCATGCTACCTATCTCAATGTACTAGAATCCCTCACCATTCAACTCAATATGATATTCATGGGGGAGCTCAACATCCCCTCTATAGATTGGGAATCATACACCATTGCTAATGCACAAGCCCAGAAATTCCTAAACTTTGTTAATACCAACATTCTGGAACAGTTGGTCCATTCTCCAACCTGAGATATAAACATCCTTGACCTTGTACTCAGATACATAGGGGGGTGATGTTCCTCACTCACTGTAATATATTCTCTCATCAGATCTGACCATAAGGCAGTATTACATGAAATAAAAATTAAAGCCGGGCATCTAATGAAACCAAAAACCTTTAGGAACTATTCCAAGGCTAACTTCTCTCTGTTAAACAACACCTTGGCTAAATTCCAAGCATCCCTAAACCCAGTAAATACCACAGCATAAACTGAGCTATTTATCAAATTTCTGTACAACCGCACTGATAGCTGTCATCTGTATCATTTAAATAATTTAATTGAAATATGTATTCATTGAACATTAATCAACGAAATTCATTTCAGTAAACCCCGGATTTTTTCATAGGGTTAGAAAGCACTTGGCCGTCACCATAACCTTTTCCTTTTCCCCACTGTAGTGCGATCTCAGAGTTAGTATATGTAATTGGTGGGGGTGAGGAGAGCGAAGACCCTCACCTGGGTTGGGTTGATTTAGTGTGGTGTCTGTTCTGGAGTGCTGGTGAGAGAGTGGTTCCTAACCCTGGTAAAAAGTCCAGGGCTTGCTGAAATTAATTTTGCTGATTAGTGTTTGATGAATAGGCATTCAGTGAATATGTATTTCAATTAAGTGATATAGACCTGATAGCTGCATAGAGCGAGCTGTGCCCACTCCTACTAAGAATAATACAAACTCAATAGACAAGCCACCCTGGAGAAATCACAGTATGAATCAATTATAGAACAAAAGAAAAAAAATCTTGGCCAAGCGTAGGAGGAACAAAGCCACACATACTAAAAAACCCCAACCAATCTAAACAGGCAGCTAAGAGGGTTAATTAATACTTCACAGCCACAAAGCTTTCTAAAGCTATGTCTGTAACCTCACAGAAAATACACAACAATGCTTAGAATTTATTGTAAATGGCATCACCCACACTGAACTCAAATTTCTTCCCCCACTCCCCGCCGATAGTCCAAAGGAAATATCGCATACCACAATCCCCCCACCATTACTAGGGAACAGGTCATCAATGTGCTTTCTAAGGCCAAAAACACTGCATTGATGGACTACAATAACATTCTAGGATGTTTAATAAATAGCATGAAACATGCCTTCTCTGGTTCACTTTTCAACTGGAGGCTTCACTCAGGTTTTGTGCCCAAGGAATGGAAGATGGCTACAGTCATTCCCTTGCACAAAGGAGGTCCAATCACTGATCCAGGTAACTACAAGGCCATAAGTCTTACCAGCATCATATATAAGGCCATGGAAAGAATCATCATGGACATGATAAACGAGGACGTAGTTAACCTGCAAATTTATTTATTTATTTAATTAACATGTATTGACTGGGAAAGCCTGACTAGGGCAGAGTCTATTTCCACTGGCGGCCAGGGGAGAAACACTCCAGATGCATGTCTTTGGAATGTGAGAGGAAACACATGTGAGCACAGAGAGGACATGCAGATTCCACACAAAAGGCACCCCAGCCGACAACTTAACCGGAGAACCTCTTGCTGTGAGGCAACAATGTTAACTGCTGAACCACTGCACCACCCAAATGCTGGACTCATCACAGTTCAGCTTTGTTAAAGGAAGGTTATGCCTATTAAATCTGGTGGACTTTTTTGAGAGGGTCATCAAAGCAGTGGATGATGTTAAGACTGTGCAAACAGCTTACCTCGACCTGGCCAAGGTGTTTGATACAATATTCCACTTAGGCATTATAGGCAAGCTTACTAATTTAGGGATAGACCCTTTTGTCACCCACTGGATAGCCAACTGGCTCACTGATAGGACCCAGGAGGTCAAAATAGGTGAGGCTACCTCCACCAAGAGACCAGTCACTAGCAGAGTCCTCCAGGGCTCAGTACTGGGCCTGCTCCTTTTGGCAACATTTTCTCTGAAACAGAAGCAAATGCTGAAGGTTTATGGCTGACTAAGTCAACCATCCCAGCTAATTACCATGTTGATAATACACCCCTAAGAATCAACTCAGTGGTTAGGGATTTGGGTACACACATAGACAGTAGCCTTACCATCGACCATAAATTGGTCACAGTGGTGAGGAAATCCTTTTATGTTGTGCAACTTATAAGTAATGGCATGGCATTTAGGCTCAAACAGTTGATTATCCCACTGTACTCCACCCCTATCAGATCAGTCATAGAGTGCAATGCTCCCTTTGGTATGTACCTTAACAGGCATATGCAGCAACTAGAGCGACTCTTACAAAATGAATAGAAGGTGTAACAAACCTGCCTGATGCTGATTGTCTTAAAGCCTTTTCCCTCTAATCAGTCTCCTATAGATTGCTGAAGGGTGATCTATGCCTGGCTTACAGCATCTGCAAACCCGACACTCTAATGAATCTACTGCATATTCGTAAGTCAAACAGTACCAGAAATATAAGGTCTAGGGACCTTGATTTTGCCTGTGGCTTAAACAGAACATGCTGGAGAGACAGAAGTGAGAGTATTTGTAAATTCTACTCCAAAATTGATTTAGTGCTTTTACAATTGTTTATATTCTGGTTTGCTGCTAGAGTCTTATATTCTGTTTATTATTTACCAGCTTAAAATAGCATTCCAGTGCCTTTCTGTTCACCTGTTGTTTGTGTCTGCCTCACCCACAGTGATACGTTAAGCTAAAGTTTCTGCAATTCTAACACACCTGTGTCATTGACCTGTAGCTTCTTGTACCTTGATCACCCCCAACCCACCTACTATTTTCCTGTTGTGGTTTTAAAAGGCTGTGTCTCTGGCCTATACTCCTTATGGTAGTCTAATTTCCAAAGTCCCTCCCTCCCCTCTTTTACTGCTAATGTCTGTTTTGTAACCTATTTATGTACTCTTCCTACCCATTGTTTTCCACAGATCCATGACTCTGAGTGCTCACCCAGCAAACCAGTATTGCTCTTGAGTAAACCTTCTATACCAGATATTGCCTTCTGCTTATTTTCCCAGAACTCCCATATGCTTGGCACCCTCACCACACTCTGAAAGGGTCCTGTTAATCCTGCTCTATCCTTGGCAGATAAGAGGTTCTTCAGTTAACTGTTTTATAGTGGAACAGCTTCATTTTTGCTTTATTTATTTATTGGTGGCCTGGTCTCTCTGAGTTGGGAAGCACTCCAGGAGAGCTTGAAATGCAGTCATTTATTGGCCAGAGGACACAGGAGTCAGATTTCAGCTTTCTTCTGCTTGCTATAATTTAGGCGCACTTGTTGGTGCTACTGTTTGCATAGCAGTATTTGCAGTGCCCCTGTACAGAAGCAAACACTTAGACAGCAAAGTTTACCTATAAAACTAGTATTAGGACTGTAACTAACACAGTGAAGCGCTGCATGGAGTTAAGCTTAGAGCAGGTAGTCTGTGCTTTGAGTGGCACTAATACTGCAAACTAGCACTAGCATCTGTCTTGAACCCTAGAAACCATCCCAGCAGAACTCTGTAAAACCCAGTCTTTAAACCATGATAGACCACCCTAATGAAGGTCCAGACAACATGGATATGAAATTGTCAAATGTCTCTGTGGAGAGCTTGGTAGATACAGGCGTTCTGAAACAATGTATCAATTGTCTCCTGCTCTCAGACAAACATTTAATCCTTAAAGAAACTAACACAGTATCTGGGAGCTGTACATACACAACTTCCTCGGAAGTTAAAATCTTGCTTAAGTTGTCAAAACACACACACTATATCCTCCACACATACTGTTTACCACACACATAGACTTTCTTATGCTGTCACTTAAAAGAAACCTTCCCAAACCTCAAAGACATCCTAAATCTACTAATGGCAACGTCTATCCTCACCAGTCTTTAAAACACACACCAAAAGCAACGACAAAGACCACAAATGAGCCTACACTAAATGACCCCCAAGACTGATGTCCATAAGGGAAGACAAGAGCTTACCTAGAACTCTTATGATAGGGGATTCCATTGAATGACACAAAGATGTCCCAATCACCATGCTAGACAAGGAGAAGATAACGGTCAGCTGCTTACCTGGAGGCAGGACCCACAATATCGTGCACACCTTCAAGTCACTGCATCACAGGTACAAATAGGATTCTGTCATAGTCCATGTGAGTGTAAATAACCTGAGATGTACCTCTCTGTACTATGTGAAAAGAGACATTATGGCTGTCTCTGAATATGTGTCACAGACAGGTACATACCTTGCAGTGAACAGCATTCTACCTTCACTAAGGATGATGTCACAGTGAAAGAAAAAATTATTGATTTTAACAATTGGCTTAGTTTCTGGTGTCATTCCAAGGAGATTCAGTATCTGTCAGTATGGGAGGACATTGTTAACGGACCACGTTTCTTTGGCAAAGATGGGCTGCACCTGTCCACACATGGGCTTTTGGATATTGGCTAAAACTTTATCCACCCCCTTAGTGCCCTGTTTTAGGCAATTCCAAAATGAAAAACCTTCCAACAGAACCAAAAAAAAACCTCAAAACAACCTTAAGATGTTACTGTTTAATGTTAGGACCCTCAACAATAAACTGCACACCCTACAAGTTTTCCTCACTTTGCAGACTATAGGCATCTGTACCATTACTAAGACTTGGTTTAAAGCTGCAGAAAGTACTCCGGTAGTGCAAGGCTACAGTGCCTTCCACACATTTAGACCAACAGCAGCACAGACAGTGTCTAACAGTGAGGGTGTCTTGATCTCCATGGTTAAACAGGATGATGCCCTGGTGTTGATTCACATGCAAGTCACCATAGATAAATTCCCTTACCATATCCTAGCTAACTGCAGGTCACCATCTATACTCCAAGAATCTCATAACTCATATCAGGACCTACTGGAGACCCTGTCCAACCAAACCCTATTCATGGGGGACTTTAAATACACCTCTATACACTGGGAAATATACACTGCCTGAAACTCACAAGCACAACAGTTCCTGGATTTTATTAACACAAACACCCTGCCTGTTCTGTCTCATAGTGCTTATTACTGCTGTTTTGGGTCTGTTTATTTTAAGTAGCTCAGGTATTAATCATTTCTCAGCTTTTCTGGTATTTGCTAAATGTGATTCAGTGAAATTATTTGAGGCATACAGAGCAGAATGGGTGCTACTAAAAATAAAAAGGAAAAGGGACTTGTAATAATAGGACAGGAAGAAGGAGGAATGAGGCTAAAGAAGTGTGTGTGTGGGGGTGAGCAATGTGCTTGTGATGTGGAGCAGAGGTTTAGTTGTAATGTGTTTGTGTTTACACATCTCCACTTTCTTTCTCTAATTTTACTTACTATAACAAAACGGAATTAAATCATGCATGGTAAAATGCCTTCCTTGAAAATCAAATACCTCAAGGGTTGGTATAATGGTTAAGGTGCTTACCTCAAAAACACAACATACAGAGTTCGATGAGGGAGATTGGTGTAATGGTTATGGTATTTACCTCACAAACTCAAAGTACTGGGTTTGATTTTCACTAAAGGCAGATTAGCTAGGCTTGAAGTAGCCCACAAGGCCAGCTAGCCTAGTATTTACCTATGAACCTAATCCATCATCCATCAAATTTATCAGCCAATTTTCCATGTCTTTTCTTACCTCCCTGATACCATATAATCATAAGATATAGACAAGGAAATTTTATTTGCCATGGTTTAGAAAAATATATCATTAAATCTTAAATAAAGGAATACTTAAATAACAAACATAATAGTTTCTTCTTCCTTGATAGCAACATGTTTGATAACCAAAACTGAAAGATGAACCACCAAAACTATAGAAATCACAACACCTCAGGGTATCCGCAGCACACACACAAATTTATAGAACGAAAGTTAAAATGTTGAATGCTTCCATCCCAAATATTTGTGGGAGCTCATCAGAACATTTTGAATGATTCTAGAAAGACATGTAATAGTCAACACAATTAATATCAGCATGTTCCCCATCTGCTTATGACCTATTCACATATACCACCACTTTTAGCATGATATGTCATTGCACAGTCTACAAGCATTTCATCAATAGGCCATTTCCCCAATAGGCTGTTTGATCCCAAGCTATTGTGATATCACAGACAATTATATATATAAAATATATATATAAATATATAATAACAAATATATATAATAACAAATATATATAAAATAATCTTTGTACATTTCTAAACTTCCTGTTACATTATGTATATACTTATCTATAGACCTTAGTCTTTCTATTTATAAATGACCTATAACTGCAGACTGTATAGTACCAAGATTTATTGTTTATCTTCACAGAATAATATGTTTAACTGGCAAAATTGTTTTTTCTCTTTATATAGAATTAATTCTGCTATTTAGTTATCTTTCCTATTATTTTTTGTGTTTATGTACCTGAAATCTGCTAGTTTTATATGAATTTTCATTTATCTCCTCTACTGAAAATGGACATGTATCCAGTTAGACTAGCCCGATCAACAAATGTAAAATAAATAAATAAATAAATAAAATAATTATAATAAATAAAGAGCTGTGGAAGGCAAAGCAATTGCTTGCCAGGTATAGGTGCTTGCAGGTATCAATGTTTGCAGGTATAGGTGCTTGCAGGTATCGATGCTTGCAGGTATAGGTGCTTGCAGGTATCGATGCTTGCAGGTATAGGTGCTTGCAGGTATCGATGCTTGCAGGTATAGGTGCTTGCAGGTATCAATGCTTACAGGTATAGGTGCTTGCCATGATAACAACCAGTGCAGTCTTTTAATCGGTTTTATTTGTGCAGTTTCGTAGGGATGGGTTATCAATAAAATGGTGATTGATACATTGACCATGGCTTTTCTGCACTACACCGCCACTACACCTGAACTCTTGTAAATGAATGAAGAGAAGCTTTGTCTGCAACCTTCATAATTAGATTATCTACCAATACCTCATACATCAGTGCATTTAGTGGACAGCCTCGTCCCTTCCCATGGATACTCAAGAAAGGGGCCCACCTACCTTTTCATAAATTTTGTGGTCACAATACCTGCATAAAAATCTTTAATCCAGCTACAGAAACTCTTAGACATCTCAAACCTACCAAAGATTTTGAGACATGCTGTTATGTGCAGTTCCAAATACAGTATCAGATAACTGGCTACAGGTACTTTTGCTGTCATCAGCTGTTTCATTGCCGGTACCTTGGGCTTCATTGATTTGACTTATTTTCTGTGGCTTCGCTTGTCATGCTTGTGTCACTTGTCCACTGGAGACAGCTGGAAAGCAGACTGCGTTTGCCATATCATGTGTGCTGTTTTGCGTAGGAGTAGAATGCTGCTTCTCTGAACCATCATATGCTACTCGGCCATTTGATTTGTTGGACCTTTAGCTTTTTTTTTTCAGTGCATTTTATATTTCAAAGACATTGGAAAGATGATGTTACTGCTAGAGACTGGAACATCTAATTTGTTTCATTTAACATGTTTCTGAGACCCTGCTGTTACTCTCATCAGTAACTAGTAATTTCAAGGCCAAGGCCACAGATACTTGTACCACAGTAAAGCACTCAAAGTACTGTTTTGTTTAAACATCATAGTTTATCACGTACCTGATATGTTACTTTATTTCATCTTTTTTGAAACTTTGTTGCATTATGGCCTGCATGTGGACTGCTTCATATTCATATAGATTTTTGTTAATCTATGATTAGGCAAGGCTTCTGATACCAAGTTCAGTGGACTTAGAAGCAATTTGTTCATCTTTTGTTGGACCAGTTTAGACTTTTTACATCTGACGGAACATGTGAAAATGACTTAATTTGGTAGTTGGCTTACTGAGTTTGTTTCAGGCTGATTTACCAATTTTGGGTACATTTTAGCAGCAGCAATTTTTGTTTCACGTAGCTCATCTGTAGCTAAATATCAATTTATTTTTATAATTAGTATTTCATTTTATTGTAACATGTACTTGTTTATTTACTTTCCTTCATCTTCATTCTAAAAGACCTAAGGGTTTAAGCTCTGTTATAAAAATAAAATTGATGCTGCAGCAACGATGACTCACACAATTTGTATATAGAAATATAGCGCTGCAGACACTCAGTCTCTTCCCAACTCACTTGATGTTAACAGGAAAATAATTAAAAAGGACTTTAAATACTTCATTTATATTCCTGATGCCTGAAATCAGTACAAAGGAAGGGTTGGAAAGACATCATTAAAGGCAGAAATCATATTATAACAAATAAACACTGGAAGGCTAGCAGGTTAACAGGCTGAAGATGAGGCAACAATACAATAACCACTGAAAAGTTCACAGCTTTAAGTTATAGTAGTTGGTAAGGTAGCTGAACCTAGAACCTATGCTGTCCGTCTGGAAGATGGACATTTGCATAAGATGAAAAAGGCACAGTTCCAGAGAGAAGAGCAAGCACTATTTTCACAATCATTTTTTGTTACTAGAAAACAGAGACTATGGTAAGTGTGACAGTGTGGATTTATAGACAGAGTCTCTTCAACTTGTGTCTCTAGCAAACGCTGTACTTCAAAATCGATTATCCCTAAATAACTATCAGATGGCAATAAATGTAGCTAAAAAGATAAAAGATTAACAATGGCAGCTCAAGACAGTAGACCACGTACACACTGGTTTACAGAATCTATAGAAAAAGTGACACATACTGGTTCGGTAGTAAGAAACTATAAAACAGTTGTACATTTTGTTGCTGGTTGTGATATACTTATGACTGAGGATAGTGAAAGAAATATTAATGTGGCAAAATTGTTGCATTGGGGATTTTGTAAATACTACAACTTACAGGTAGCTAAGAAGTAGTGGAAACATGGACCAGAAAGAATTGCTGAAAATAAAGAAAGAAATATAATTTACATGGGCTCATCCAATACCAACAGTCAAGAAAATTGAAGTAAGAAAACCAGTTATTGCATTATTAAAATAGCTACACCTAACAAATGTACAAATCTATTCTTCTGCTTCCTGAGGGACATAAATTTCTAAAATACCAAGATATGGATGCATGAGCTATGTGGACTAAAGACACTCAGATAGTTGTAACAGTAGCAGGAGCAACAGGGCTAATAAAAACAAATTTCAAGCATACATAACTATGCTACTAATATAGTTACTACAATATGAGTTACGTTGATTTGTTACAGCATACAGGGCTCCAGATGAAGAAGGGACACACATCATTGTACATTACTTGTAAACCAAACATCAGTTGTTCATCAAATCTCTGATTCACAAATTTAATACAAAACAATAATAGGAATAACTTAAAAACACAAAATAAATGTCAGTCCCACAAACTCATAAGGAATCCAAACACAAAAAACAAACTAGAAAAAGAACTGAGACAAATGAACACGTCCTCACTACACCACTTCTATTAAAACAATCCAAATGGTATCGATATCCACCTTCAATGGACCAAGCAAAACATAAAAGTTTTAAAAGGTAAAGCCTTCAATTTTAATTTCCGCTTTTCGTCCTGCTCCTAGCAGGACTTCTTCAGACAAACAATAAGAATCAACAAACTTCCACTTTTTAAAATAAAATCACATTTCAATTACAGTTGAAATCACATTTCAATTAAAATGCTTAGTTCCCCGTAACGGGATTTAAAAAAGGCCAACCCCTCAAGAATAAAAGACACAGCACATTTTATACTTTCAATAGTATTTGACTTTGTAAACAAGTAAAACATGAAAGTAAGAAATGAAAAATAGTAAAAACAAAAAACAAAAGAAATAAATATTCCCTTCTATATTGACACGTTACCAGCAGCGCCGTTCAAACATACAAAAAGTGCTAAAACAACACACAGTGCCTGACTGTGTGTTTGTTTACCTCCTTTTTTCACTTATTCCTGACATGTTGACTAAACTTACTTCTTCACCTAAAATGGCTCTTCAGCAATCCTTACTTATAAAGTTACCCTAAGCAACTTCTCCTATTTGTATGAATACTGAGAAACATCGTTCATACAGCTGCCTTATATACTAATACGTAAAGGTTCCATGACTCATGTCTGCATTTAAATCTGTATCTTTATATTTCCAGAACTCACCTTATGTTGCTACATATTAATGTGACCCAAAGTTGTTCAAGGTATTTCGCCTCACTCTTGTTGCCACATTAAAGACCCCAGTGTGGTGGAGATGAATCACTAAGCGTCCAATAAAGCTCCACTGTTACTCCATCCTTTAAACAATTTCCAAAATTGTCTGCTAGTTCCTCTTATTCAAGCCTCCATTGCTCTTTGCTTGTGTAGTTACCCTAAAACACCACCTAATGTTGTTTGTTGGTATATACCTACACAAGCTGCAATGGTTTGACATGTTGTATCACACAAATAAACTTCCAAAAGGAAATTTTATGAGTGGGGGGGGGGGGAATGGAAACCATGCCCGACCATATGCAAAATGACCTGGTCTATGAGGCCATGCTGTTGTATATATATATATATATATATATATATATATATATGAATTAGTGGACATTTTTCCTAAAATAGTAATAAAAAATATATATAATATTATAAATAAAAAGTAAAGGAACACAGTGATTTACCTCGTGAGGCTTTTGAGCTTCAGTATACAAGAAATAGAATAAATTTCATTCAAGCCCGGATGACAACAGGCTCTAGTTTGGAGTTGCCATAACAACTCCCTTTTCTCCAACAATAAAGAAGTTGGACCACCCCTCAAGTCACAAATTTGATCGTCTATGGCTTTAAATTTAAAGGAATGCTGTGGGAAACTTTCCACATGTCTGGCCAATACATTTTCCTTTTTTAACTTTCTAATACTGTATAAGTGTTCATAGATTCTCTCCCTCAGTTTCCTGTCCATTTTGCCTATATAAAAGGCAGGACAGGTATTACACTGAGTGAGATAGACCACTCCCTTTGAATTACAGTCGAACTTCTTGTTGATTTTATAACTGACATCTCTAATTGTAAAATTTTGGCCAGCATCTACCTGTGGACAATATGAACACATGTTACATTTCCACATTCCATTTCTACTCGTTGGGTTTAAAGGTTTCCAGCTTCTCTGTAGTATACTTTTTAAATTGGCACCTCTTCTAAAGGTGGCCCTGGGTACATCTCTCCATATAGAGGACAGGCTATAGTCAGATTTTACTAGTTCCCAATTTTTATATATAATAGACCTAATTCCGTATCCATCCATACTAAAAGTAGTTATGAAATATGAATATGATGAATGAGTATCCCTCTCCACATTAATGCTAGGTTGAACCTCAGTAGAATAACTGTAGAGGCTATCTGCTCCTACTGAGCCTCCCAAAATAGGTTGCTAAACCCCTCTTGTTCTCTTTTCTTTCACTTCACTTATAAGGTCTAATACTAAGGTGAATGGATAACCTCTCTTAACAAACATATCTTCCAACCTACTACACTCCATGTTGACGTCCACGTCAGTGGTCACCATACGGACTGCCCTGACCAGTTGACCCTTAACCACTGATCGTTTCTGGAAGAGTGGATGGTTGCTAGTAAAGTGAAGTAAGGCATTGGAGTAGGTCTCTTTTCTATAGATCTTTGCAATATAACATTTGTTTATGTGGTCTTTACTAAGGTCTACATCTAGGTATGCTATTCTTTCCTTTTCAAACACATAAGTAAATTTTAAGAAATTAGTAGTGTTATTCAAATAAGATACTAACTTGGATGCCTCCTGTTCTTCACCGTCCACTAACATAAATATGTCATCCAGGAAGCGTGTGTAAAAGGATATTTTCCCTTGGATGTCAGGTTTCCTTAAAATTTACTCCCTCTCGCAATATGCCATCACTAAGTTAGCAACACTGGCTCCACAGGGGGACCCCATCGCCACCCCTGTTTTCTGTATATACAACTTGTTGTTCAATGTAAGATAGTTGTTAGTTAACACTATGTCCAAAAGTTCACATAGTAAAGTGATTTGGGGGGGGGGCACCCAATTCACCCAACAGTAACCTAATCCATTCTATTCCTTCATCCCGTGGAATGGAAGTATATAAATCCTTGACATCGATTGTAAGGAAGTTAAGGTAATTTCTAAAGCCTATTTTTTGCATATTTGCTAGAAATGACCAAGAATCCTTACATATTTGGGTCTGCTGTTGTACATATTTTTTAAGGTAGAAATCTATGAATTTTGCTAGGGGGTATGTTATACTATTCCTAGCATCTACCAATGGTCTCATGGGGAGGTCTTCAATGGATTTATGTATCTTAGGTATCCCAAATAATATTGGGAGCCTAGGTGAAAGCATATTAAAAAATTATATGTATTCAAGTCTATTCTGGCTTCAATAAACAGTTCTTCAAGGTGGGAACGGATTCTACTATATGCTATATTTAATTGATTTCTTGATACTTCCTCATAAGTTACGGACGTGACTATTTTTTCCATTCTTTCCATATAGTCATCAACATCCATGATGACTAATCCACCCCCCCCTTGTCTGGTTGCATAACTCTTACATGTGCCTCCCTGACAAGGAGTAGGGCCTGTTTTTCTTCACTAGTGATATTATATATATTATTCCTAGTTTGTCTTTGTGACAGAAGTTGAAACAAATCAAGCTCACAAACACGTTTGAACAAACCCAAAGTATGGTGCATTGGTGGACAATATGTACTGGAAACATGAAATGGATCATTTGTTGGATTGTTTGAGCCAAAAATATAGCCAAGATTAAGTTTTCTAGTAAACAACTTCAGGTCCAGAATTGTTTCAGCAACAGATGCCCTTCTCGATGGTACAAAAGGTTGTCCTTTTGCTAACAAGTCTGCCAACAAGGTGTCAATAATTAATGAAGAAAAATTAAAAATTTTAAAGTCACCTTTAGTATTATAAATGAGTCTCACTGCTTCAGGTCTGTACTCCGTTCTTTCATCTACTGGTACATCTGCACAGGTGTCTTGTATGAGACATGTGGTAGACCTTGCCTCAGGTTGTATCCTGAGGCTTGTTTCCGAAAATTTTGATTAAATTTTACTCCATTCCACCATGATTGGTGGTTGTTTTCACTGCCTCTGTTAGATGGTTGATTGTTGTTACCTCCCTCAGAATGTTCATTACATTGGCTTTCCTGATGGCTGCCATGAGCTCCGTTGTTATGATCCGTTTGGACGCCTGGCTGGTAATCTCTTCTATCAACTGGTTCCTTCCATTGGTCTGATATTCCAGTTTGGGAGACAGGAGGTTTAGGATATGCTATTCCTGTTTTGTACTCTTTCCTGTCTCTATTTAGCTTCTTCAATTTAGTGCTCTTCAATTTAACCAAGTATGAGTTAATGCTAGAAAAGCATCTATCATATTCATATTTGTACCGGTTAAAGTCCAAGTCACCTTTTATTTTTTCATCCAACACAGTAATTTCTTTTATTAGGATACTGGCTGCCAGTTGGTAGTGTTTAATCATAATATCCAATAGTTCGAGTCCATGTTTGTTAAACAAACTGAGAAGGTCTTTGTGAAACAAAGAATTCGCAATAAGACCAGTGGGGTATTGCCACGATCTGAGGCCCTTCGGCACAATTCCTTCATTGACACACTCTTTGGAGTATGTTATTTCTAATTGCAATTTTTTATATTTCATAAGCTTCAAGTCAAAATTCTTTAAACAATCTACCAAACTTGATGGCCCCTCCTCTATTGTGGCATTAGTTGTTACTGGGGATGGACCACTCCCTTCTTGTAAGTTTGGTACTTCGTTGAGCCAATTTTTCAGTTCAGGCCACAAAGGTCCTGAAGAGCCTTCAATACTGGTTAGTGGACTTGGACGTTCATCCTGGATCACTGAATTTATAGAATTCAGTCCTGTCGTTGTTGGGTGTATGCTCTCTTCCAATAATGTGTCTGATGAATTGCTCAAGTTGTTCGTTGGGGTAAGCTTGTTGTTGGGTGGATCCAATCACGGTGGAATGGAGCAAAATTTAATCAAAATTTTTGGAAACAAGCCTCAGGATACAACCTGAGGCAAGGTCTACCACATGTCTCATACAAGACACCTGTGCAGATGTACCAGTAGATGAAACAACGGAGTACAGACCTGAAGCGGTGAGACTCATTTATAATTCTAAAGGTGACTTTAAAATTTTAAATTTTTCTTCATTAATTATTGACACCTTGTTGGCAGACTTATTAGCAAAAGGACAAACTTTTGTACCATCGAGAAGGGCGTCTGTTGCTGAAACAATTCTGGACCTGAAGTTTTTTACTAGAAAACTTAATCTTGGCTATATTTTTGGCTCAAACAATCCAACAAATGATCCATTTCATGTTTCCAGTACATATTGTCCACCAATGCACCATACTTTGGGTTTGTTCAAACGTGTTTGTGAGCTAGATTTGTTTCAACTTCTGTCACAAAGACAAACTAGGAATAATATATATAATATCACTAGTGAAGGAAAAACAGGCCCTTCTCCTTGTCATGGAGGCACATGTTAGAGTTATGCAACCAGACAAGGGGGGTGGATTAGTCATCATGGATGTTGATGACTATATGGAAAGAATGGAAAAAATAGTCACGTCCGTAACTTATCAGGAAGTATCAAGAAATCAATTAAATATAGCATATAGTAGAATTCTTTCCCACCTTGAAGAACTGTTTATTGAAGCCAGAATAGACTTGAATACATATAATTTTTTTAATATGCTTTCACCTAGGCTCCCAATATTATTTGGGATACCTAAGATACATAAATCCATTGAAGACCCCCCCATGAGACCATTGGTAGATGCTAGGAATAGTATAATATACCCCCTAGTGAAATTCATAGATTTTTACCTTAAAAAATATGTACAACAGCAGACCCAAATATGTAAGGATTCTTGGTCATTTCTAGCAAATATGCAAAAAATAGGCTTTAGAAATTACCTTAACTTCCTTACAATTGATGTCAAGGATTTATATACTTCCATTCCACAGGATGAAGGAATAGAATGGATTAGGTTACTGTTGGGTGAATTGGGGGCCCCACCCCCCAAATCACTTTACTATGTGAAATTTGGACATAGTGTTAACTAACAACTATCTTACATTGAACAACAAGTTGTATATACAGAAAACAGGGGTGGCGATGGGGTCCCCCTGTGGAGCCAGTGTTGCTAACTTAGTGATGGCATATTGGGAGAGGGAGTATATTTTAAGGAAACCTGACATCCAAGGGAAAATATCCTTTTACACACGCTTCTTGGATGACATATTTATGTTAGTGGACGGTGAAGAACAGGAGGCATCCAAGTTAGTATCTTATTTGAATAACACTACTAATTTCTTAAAATTTACATATGTGTTTCTGAAGGAAAGAATAGCATACCTAGATGTAGACCTTAGTAAAGACCACATAAACAAATGTTATATTGCAAAGATCTATAGAAAAGAGACCTACTCCAATGCCTTACTTCACTTTACTAGCAACCATCCACTCTTCCAGAAACAATCAGTGGTTAAGGGTCAACTGGTCAGGGCAGTCCGTATGGTGACCACTGATGTGGACGTCAACATGGAGTGTAGTAGGTTGGAAGATATGTTTGTTAAGAGAGGTTATCCATTCACTTTAGTATTAGACCTTATAAGTGAAGTGAAAGAAAAGAGAACAAGAGGGGTTTAGCAACCTATTTTGGGAGGCTCAGTAGGAGCAGATAGCCTCTACAGTTATTCTACTGAGGTTCAACCTAGCATTAATGTGGAGAGGGATACTCATTCATCAAATTTCATAACTACTTTTAGTATGGATGGATATGGAATTAGGTCTGTTATCTATAAAAATTGGGAACTAGCAAAATCTGACTATAGCCTGTCCTCTATATGGAGAGATGTGCCCAGGGTCACCTTTAGAAGAGGTGCCAATTTAAAAAGTATACTACAAAGAAACTGGAAACCTTTAAACCCAACGAGTAGAAATGGAATGTGGAAATGTAATATGTGTTCATATTGTCCACAGGTAGATGCTGGCCAAAATTTTACAATTAGAGATGTCAGTTATAAAATCAACAAGAAGTTCGACTGTAATTCAAAGGGAGTGGTCTATCTCGTTCAGTGTAATACCTGTCCTGCCTTTTATATAGGCAAAACGGACAGGAAACTGAGGGAGAGAATCTATGAACACTTATACAGTATTAGAATGTTAAAAAAGGAAAATGCATTGGCCAGACATGTGGAAAGTTTCCCACAGCATTCCTTTAAATTTAAAGCCATAGACGATCAAGTGTGTGACTTGAGGGGCAGTCCAACTTCTTTATTGTTGGAGAAAAGGGAGTTGCTATGGCAACGCCAAACTAGAGCCTGTTGTTATCTGGGCTTGAATGAAATTTAGTCTATTTCTTGTATACTGAAGCTCAAAAGCCTCACGAGGTAAATCACTGTGTTCCTTTACTTTTTATTTATAATATTATATATATTTTTTATTACTATTTTAGGAAAAATGTCCACTAATTCATATATATATACAACAGCATGGCCTCATAGACCAGGTCATTTTGCATATGGTCAGGCATGGTTTCCATTCAACCCCACCCCCTCATAAAATTTCCTTTTGGAAGTTATAACATGTCAAACCATTGCAGCTTGTGTAGGTATATACCAACAAACAACACTAGGTGGTGTTTTAGGGTAACTGCACAAGCAAAGAGCAATGGAGGCTTGAATAAGATGAACTAGCAGACAGTTTTGGAAATTGTTTAAAGGATGGAGTAACAGTGGAGCTTTATTGGACGTTTAGTGATTCATCTTCACCACACTGGGGTCTTTAATGTGGCAACAAGAGCGAGGCGAAATACCTTGAACAACTTTGGATCACATTAATATGTAGCAACATAAGGTGAGTTCTGGAAATATAAAGATACAGATTTAAATGCAGACACGAGTCATGGAACCTTTACGTATTAGTATGTAAGGCAGCTGTATGAGCGATGTTTCTCAGTATTCATACAAATAGGAGAAGCTGCTTTGGGTAACTTTATAAGTAAGGATTGCTGAAGAGTCATTTTAGGTGAAGAAGTAAGTTTAGTCAACATGTCAGGAATAAGTGAAAAAAGGAGGTAAATAAACACACAGTCAGGCACTGTGTGTTGTTTTAGCACTTTTTGTATGTTTAAACGGCGCTGCTGGTAACTTGTCGATATAGAAGGGAATATTTATTTCTTTTGTTTTTTTGTTTTTACTATTTTTCATTTCTTACTTTCATGTTTTACTTGTTTACAAAGTCAAATACTATTGAAAGAACAAAATGTGCTGTGTCTTTTATTCTTGGGGGGTTGGCCTTTTTAAATCATATTACAGGGAACTAAGCATTTTAATTGAAATGTGATTTCAACTGTAATTGAAATGTTCATAGGTTCATAGGTTCATACTAGGCTATCTGCCCTAGGGCATTTACAAGCCTAGCCAGAGTGTGTTTGGCTTTCGCCACCCATTTTAAATGAATTTTGCTATGCCCTTTTTCGAGGTTAGTATACTGTGCCTCTGTCTAACAGTGACACAGAAGTGATACCTGGAGTAAATCTACGATCTCCCATCCACTCATCAAGATTCCTCTTGAAGAGAGTCAATGAGGGACTCTGCCTAACCTGGACTGGCATTTTATTCCAGAGTGAAGGGAGCCTCTGGGTTATGAATCTGTCCCTCCAGCATGTCCTATTTATTTCAGTGCTCAGGTTCAAGTCTCTCAAGTGCGTAGCGCGATGGGATTTGGATTTTCTGAGGTGCAGCATGTCCATTAATTCCGGGTTGGACATGGCTTTATACGACAGGCACAGATCGCCTCTGAGCAGGTGGTATGCCACTGAGTAGAGCTGGAGTTTCTTTAACTGGGCAGCATATGGCATCTGTTTGAGTCCTTTGATCCTCTTGGTGAGGTACTTTTGGGGTCTTTCCAGTTGCTGCAGGTGTCTTGTAAGGTACATCCCAAAAGGGGCATTGTACTCAATTATGCGCCTGATGAGGAATGAGTAAAGAGGCACGATGACCTCCCCTGATCTAGATGTGAATCCCTTCATGATTAGGTGGGCTATATAGAATGTTTTTCTAACCACTTTGGCCACGTGGTTGTCGAATGAGAGATTGCTATCAACTTGGGTCCCCAGGTCCCTAATTACTTCTTCCGTACTTAATGGATTACCATCTATGTGGTAATTTGTGGGCACTTTGTTTTTGCTGAAGGGGATGACTATACACTTTTTGGCATTTAGCTTGAGGCCATGGCTCTGGCACCAGTTGTCTGTTTCTATGAGGCCCTTTTGTAGGATGCTTGTGTCGGCTGGAGAGTCAGTTATGGCGCCCAGTTTGCAGTCATCTGCGAACTTGGTCAGCCACAGTCCTTCCGTGTTGGCCTGTACCTCCGAGAAATATATACCAAACAAGAGAGGTCCCAGGACTGAGCCTTGTGGGACGCCACTTGTAACTGGTTTGTAGTCTGACATGGCTCCAGCAATTCTAACCATGTGGGTTCTGTCCTTGAGCCAGTTTGCAACCCATCTAGTGACATAGAGGTTTATATTTAAGCTGGTGAGCTTATCTATAATGCCCGAGTGGGGTATTGTATGGAAGGCTTTTGCGAGGTCCAGGTAGGCTGTGTGGACCACCTTCCCCTCGTCAATGGCCTTGGTGACTGTTTCAAAGAAATCAACCAGGTTTAAGAGGCAGGATTTGCCCTTAACAAAGCTGAACTGGGCAGGATACAGTGTCTGTAGGTCCCCAATATCTTTATTTATGAGGTCCATGATGATCCTTTCCATAGCTTTGCAGACCAAGCTAGTCAGGCTTATGGGGCAATAGTTTCCAGGATCTGTTGAGGCACCACCTTTGTGGAGAGGGACCACTGTTGCTGTACGCCACTCTTTGGGTACATATCCTGTAGTAAGGCTGAGATTGAACAGTAGTTTTATGTTTGGGTTTAGTTCTTCTTGGAGTTCATGTAGGACGCAGCCCGGGACACCATCTGGTCCCATTGATGCTGTGATTTTTGCTTTGGAGAGGGCGGCTCTTACCTGAGCATCTGAGATGTCATGGGGGCAGCACTCTGCTGGGATAGATATTTGCCCTTTTGGTGGGGAAGGGGGGGAGATGTTTGCGCTGAACCTGTCAGGTAGGATGTTGGCAATGTCTGTGGGTTCTGTGTATTTTTTGTCATTTTGGAATAATTCTGAGCATATCTGGGAATTCCCACCCAGGTTCCTAACATAACTAAAGAAAGCCTTGTGATTATCCTTAGTGTCCTGTGCAATTTTTCTCTCGAAGCTGGCCTTAGACAATTTTATGAGTGCCCGTAGTTTTTTGCTAATACTGATCAGAGGTGCCTTCCCTTTTTGGGATTTTGCTCTATCATGTAGTAGCTTCCTCCTTCTATTGTATAGTTTGTTTATGGCTGGGGTCCACCAGACAGGATGCCTGCCTTTGGAGGATTGGGTCTTGGTTTTGTTTGGGATTGCATGATCCATGCATTCCTGAAGGTGTTCATAGAATGCGTTTATAAAGGATTCTGCAGTCTGGGCTGTATTTTCCACAGGCCTGGGGGCTTTGAAGGATTCCACCTCGGTTTTGAGGAGTGTGAAATTTGCTTTAGAGAAGTTTTTCGCTGTGGTTTTCTGGGCAGGGGCTGGGGTCAGGATGTGAATATCTAGTGAAATTAGTTTATGGTCTGATCTTACCAGTGAGGGATACACTTTTAGTCTGGAGCATAGAGTCCCCATGTTGATGATGATCAGGTCCAGTATGTTTTCCCCTCTTGTGGGAGTGGTAACAAGTTGTTCCATAGCATTTGAGTTTATAAATTCTAGGAACCTTTGGGCTAGGGTGTTGGAGCTAGAGTAATGCTCCCAGTCTATGTTTGGGTAGTTGAAGTCACCCAATATAATGGTGTTTGGAGAGACCTTCATATTTTCCAGTGTTCTCAGGAAGGCTGAGTGGGGTTCCTGGGTTTGGGAGGGTGGTCTGTAGCAGGGTATAAACTAGAAGGCAGTTTTACCCACTGTTAGTTGCACATGGATAGTCTCTGATGCTTCGTGCTGTGCCACCAACCTGGAGGTGTGGGTATCTTTGACAAATATTGATACTCCCCCTCCTTTTGTGGTTCGGTCCAAGTTTTGGGGCCGAAAAACATGGTATGAGGTATAACCTGGTAGTGCTGGGGTGCTCTCAGTTTATTTTAAAAAGTGGAAATTTGTTGATTCTTGTTGTTTGTCTGAAGAAGTCCTGCTAGGAGCAGGACGAAAAGCGGAAATTAAAATTGAAGGCTTTACCTTTTAAAACGTTTATGTTTTGCTTGGTCCATTGAAGGTGGATATCAATACCATTTGGATTGTTTTAATAGAAGTGGTGTAGTGAGGGCGTGTTCATTTGCCTCAGTTCTTTTTCTAGTCCCACAAACTCAGCATCTGCATCAGTAATAACTCCTTTCTGATCCATGCTCCAGCATAAACTAAGTAGTCAGCTAAGTCATACTGGCACCATCGCACCAAAAGAGCGATACTAAAATGTCCTCTTCACTTCTCATTCCTCAAGCTGGATGGAAATCACATTTCTTCTTGATATTTATTGTCTTGTTAATATATCTTGTAAACCATTGTGTATATTCTTTAATAATATTGTCACTGTATATTGCTCTTGTGAATTACTACAACATTATGTTCTGTGTAGCCTGTCTGCTCCTATGAGCTGGGATCGTGGCTGGAAAGGGTCAGGTGGCCAGTTCACTTACTTGGTCATCAAACTGTAATAAATAAATAAATAAATAAATAAACAACAGGGAAAAAGAGGCCAACCCCACCAAATTGACATTGGTATTACAGCACGTGGGTGATAAGGTTTAGGAGACTAGTGAAACGGATTTCCCCAGGCATCCTATTTCCTTACATTTGGCCATTTTGATAGGTGTTACTGCATGTGGGTGATAAGGTTTAGGAGACTAGTGAAACGGATTTCCCCAGGCATCCTATTTCCTTACAGTTGGCCATTTTGATAGGTGTTACTGCATGTGGGTGATAAGGTTTAGGAGACTAGTGAAACGGATTTCCCCAGGCATCCTATTTCCTTACATTTGGCCATTTTGATAGGTATTACTGTAGACTAGTGAAACGGATTTCCCCAGGCATCCTATTTCCTTACAGTTGGCCATTTTGATAGGTGTTACTGCATGTGGGTGATAAGGTTTAGGAGACTAGTGAAACGGATTTCCCCAGGCATCCTATTTCCTTACAGTTGGCCATTTTGATAGGTGTTACTGCATGTGGGTGATAAGGTTTAGGAGACTAGTGAAACGGATTTCCCCAGGCATCCTATTTCCTTACATTTGGCCATTTGATATTCTTGTTCAGTTTAATGTTAGCGGGAAAACCCTAACTGCTTACAAAACAATTAATTTGCTAATATCTTCCCCAAACCTCTCCTGGCAGCTGTAAGTTAAGAAGCCAACATTTTGGTTTAGATCACTTATAGTGCTTCTGTGTAACAACTTTGCTCTATAATGCCACATTCCATCTTCAGTCCCTCTACACTGAATGTAAATGTCAGTGGGCAGCATATCTGGCATTGTCTTATCTTTTCAAATGCAGATTATGGTTAGCAATGAAATCCTGTATGTCATCAGAACATATGTTAACATCCAATTAGTTTTTGTGCTGTTTATTTGCATTATTTGCAGATTATGTTATTAGTACGCTATAGTAACACACATGGCCATCTCTATCTTGCATACTAATTGAAGTCCTATAGAATCAATACAGGGCATGTTACTGCATGAACTTTATCAAAGAGATGTAATGGAGCATGGCATGATTGTTCTAGAACCTGAAATGTTTCAGTAGCTTGGCAAAGCAGCATATATGTCATGTGCTTTAAACGATATGTTGTTTGCAGTAACAGGGAAACAGTAAGTTGTACTGTATTGCACTGCAGAATTCTAGTGCTACACCATCACCCTAGTGCTGTGTTGTGGTGATACAACATGTATGTTTTAAAAATGCCATTGCATTAAACTACAGCAGAATGGGGCTTAGGTGTAACACCCCTCTTAGGTAATATTGCTACTGTGGTAAAATGTAATGAATGGAATTCCATGTGTAAAGCATTCAGCATGTTTTCTGGAAGGCTAACATACACTCATATACACATTCATACACACACTCCTTACTGGGTCGACAATCTGGCAGGGCAAAGCTGCTCTGCTTCATCCTGTACAGATTCTCCTGTATCAATGCACAGATGCAATGCAGCTATTAACACTTATGCAATTATGCATTTCATGCACTACTGTGCACAGACCTTATGTGCTACGTACGTCTATGAAGTGCCCTATTATGCATGATGTCTGTTCAAGGAAATGCAATGTAAAGTTAAAGGACATAATTTAAATAGGCCGTTCCCACATAGTGCATCATTTGCATGCAAAAATTCAAACCACACTATCCAGTGGTGGAGCTCTGCATGACTGGGCAGCACACTGAATATGAATTGTGAACATCATGCTGAGTGTGCAAAGGTGTGCAAGTAGCTTTGTGTACTAGGCAACCTGTACACAAATGCCAGTCTGGATGCTGCTTGCAAATAATACTTACGACTAACAGAAATGGAGTTGTACCACCATTGTAGTATTCACTAAATGTACTTTAAGGCAGTCTAATAAGACTACAAGAGCTAGAAGTAAGGTTTCCTGCAAGGTTTTGTGAAACAAATTCAGACAGGATGTGAGATGCACACTATTATGAAACTGCCTTCTCCAAAAGGGAGGATAACATTATCCCCAGCTTACTGTGTTAGTGTCATATGTTGTATATCATTTACAATTATAAGTCTCTGCAGACCACAGTCGGGGAATACTGTGACAGTATAGTGTCTTTATAGGTGCTTACATTAAAACACCACAACCAAGCTACCATAGAACCATTGCACAACTTAGGAGTTGCTGAAGCATATATTTTTTTCTTTCTTTGATAAGCAGATAAATGGGCTGGTCTTGGAACAGTTTTATTCCATCATCTGTGCACAGTGGTGTACATACATACAAGTATTACACTCAAGAAGCAGGTAATAACTTTTATAATGGTAGACAGTACAAACAAACTGTGTACAGTGCTTGGTACATTTTAACACAATGCAATTAATACAAACAAAGCAAAACAACTATTCATAACTTGCAGTTAATAGTAGTTCCATAAAATTAGTAATCCTTGCAAATTAGTCCTTTCCCAATACTAATGTCTAGGAAGAATTAGAATGGACTATGTACAAACTAATCAATGGACTATATGTGAGTACTTACATATTTACATAGACTTTTTTTGTATACATTTAAGACACCTGAGGTTTTCTTAGGAGCCATAGGAAGCATAGGAAATAGAAGGCTATTTGACCAGAAGCCATGCGTGCCTTGCAGATAAACACCATTCGGTTCAACCAGTCTTTTCAAGGAAGGCAAGGTATGTAATTCCTAGAGTATATTTCAGAGTGTACTTATGCATCTGACTAAGTTATGTTTGATGGCCGACATGGAGTCACATTGCTTGACCTGCCTACTGATGATACAGTAATGGCTTTATAGACAAGGCTAGTAAGGCTAATTGGTCTATACTTTAGTTTTAATTATTACCTGATATAAATTTAGATCTCTTCTTCTAGAGTTAGCTACACTATTTGATTTACTGAGAAAGATTATGTCTCAAATAATAGGATCCCCAGAGGACACCAAAAGGAAGACACAGGTCTCTCCTCAGGAGCCTATATAACATAAAGTACAGGGACAGTGATTACAGCCTTTCCTGGTCCTAGTAATTAAGATTTCTGAGGCCCAAGATCCTTTTTGCAAGGAACCTTTGTTTTTTTTTTGAGTTTTTGATGAATCTTGTGAGATACATGCCAAAGAGGGCTTTATATTTTATCATATCATGGTGCTATAACCAGGACAGAGTAGAGGGGAACAATAACTTCCTCTGTTCTAGGTGAGATGCACTTTGTGATTAAATCTGAGCTTTACAGGATTGAAGGAGAGAGAGAGAGGCATCAACCCACATGCCCATGTTTCTGATCACAGACACGTGGTAAAGTGTTGTGATATTATTTGTTCAGTAGGCAGTTGGAATTTGTTGCTTTGTGAAGGCAATGCTATTCCATTTCCTAGTATTTAGTTTGAACCATTTTATTGGTGCACCAGGAGGGAATGCCACTGGTCACCTTTTCTTTAACTAAGGAGTCACCACCAATCACGACAACATGCATTTTGTCCTTGAGCCAGTTTGCAGTCCATCTTACCATACAGGGATCTATGTTTAAGGATATTAGCTTATTAACAATCCCATCATGGGGTATGGTGTCAAATGCTTTTACCAGATCCAGGTGGCCTGCATGAACTTTGTGACCTTTTCAAAGAAGTTCACACAATTTAAAAAGACAGAATTTAAACTGATACATTTTTAATATGGTATACATTGTATTGGCATTGGGAACGCTTAGTGACATAAATTGAAGGAGGTGATAGAGAGTGTACAACTAACCAATCAAAGGCTTATATCTTATTCACGTGCACTATTTAAATGTGTTTTTACTGTTGAGGTAACTTGTCTGATGTAGTTTCGTGATTGAACGGGACAAAAAGCAGTTTGTATGGTGTGTTGCTTTACATTATTAAACTTTTACAACCAATTTGAGGACGTGGTTAGTTTTTGTTAGTGGCCTTCCTGTTGCTTAAGTTTGTCGTTGTTTTACTAGTTTGATCAGATAGACTAAAAATAGCCATGGTTTCATTAAGTAATGTATAGAAAATTGTACTCATTAAAGTGCAAAAAATAGGCCTAGCTAAAGTAATTGGACTGTTGCTCAGCATACAGTAAACAGAAACACCAGTTTATTAAACGTAATAAATATAGGTCCACTGAAGTATCTAAAGTAAAAGCCTACACATTTTAGAATAATAAACCCCACTTTACAAGTCAAAGATATAATTATAACAAAAAGAAATGGTAAAAAAACCTTTGCACTTGATCTTTAAATCTCATTCCTTCTGCATGTATTGTTCCTATATTTTTATGTAATTTGCACCTAACTTTTTCTAAAGATCCCATTTCCAGTTGTTTTATCTCTGTTACTATATTCACTACTTATAATATGGCTGGTTTAGCCTCTGGTTTCATTTTCAAGTAAGTCCTTTTTAAGCAGCCACCAGAATTAAACTTAGCTAGGTTTTACTATGTCTAGACAATTCAGATCCTGTATCCCAGCTCAGAAAAATCATTCCCTTAGTTACAACCATTTGGCCACCTAATATTTCTGACAGAGTACTCTGTAGGGAATTTTTAAAGTCTGCCAACTCATTACACTCCCAAAATATATGTTCCCATTTACCTCTTTCTTCCCTATCGCACCTCTAACATTTACCATCCACCTGAGGAAAAATTCTGTATAGTCTACTTGATGTATAAAAATACCTATGCAAACACTTCCAAACAAAAATTCTAAATCTTCTAGACTTTGTTTCATACCCTGGAGCCATAAATATGTCCTCCCGTTGTTTCCTTGTGACTTGCTTATCCATTCTCTCCTTCCAATCTTTTCTATCCTCCTGTGATTGATTTCTGTAGTTATCACTCAATATTTTATATGCCTTGCTAATTATCGCTTCTTTAACAGCAGCTCCTGTTCTAGATTCAACTACAAACTCTACCAGAGGAGGTATTTTGCTTTGGATCCCCCTATCCCTTTCTCTTTGCCTATACTGTGATAGGGAATGCAGTTTCTGGCCTGCAGTTGAATGTCTTCTTGGCCTCTTCCCATTCTATTACCTTTACCTCTCAATTTGTTTTCTCCCAATACCTTGACTCCTTTGCCAGTTTTCTCCAATAAACTCCAGCCCCCACTTGCCTATTCTCTGTACCCCTAATTGCAGTCATCCCTTTTGGCAAAAATCTTCTTTATCCATTTCCTTGTTGGCTTAGTTTTTAGAATATTTTCTGCTACTTTATGAATATAATATTCTGTATGGATGTTGTTTTTCTCCTTAAAGATTTGCTTCCAAAATCTCACTCTCTCCTTCTTTCTTGAAATTCCCTCCTTTTTCAACATGATCCCTTTCCACTTTGAGTTATAGCTTTCTGCTTGTGTTATTTATATATATATATATATATATATATATATATATATATATGAAAACCCAAAACATTAAAAACTCAGAACATTGAAAGTGTGCTTCATAACATTGAAAACTACAGTGCTAAATAACATCCTCTCCACCTATAACACCTAACTAACAAACACACTTTCTACTATGTTTCTGCAGGAGGGCAAGCCCCCCTGCACCTCCCACCTCCAAAAATGAAATATACCAACTCCAAGATCACACTACAGTGGAAAAAAGTTAATTTCCTAACCTCACTGTATCACAATCATCATACACTGACATTAGTTGTTATGGTTTCAATGTTATGAAATTCAACGTTATGAAATTTCAATGTTATGAAGTAGACCTATATATATATATATATATATATATATATATATATATATATATATATATATATATATATATAGGTTCATAGGTTCATACTAGGCTATCTGCCCGAGGGCATTTACAAATAGTTTTTTAGTGTGGGGAACTATACCCATTATTTTGCTGTGCCTCTGTTGAGCAGTGACACCGAGGTAATCCCTGGGGTATATCTGCGATCTCCCATCCATTGGTCAAGATTTCTCTTGAACAAGGCCAGCGAGGTGCTCTGCCTCACATATACCGGGATTTTGTTCCACAGCATAGGGAGTCTCTCCAAAGCAAAAAACACAGCATCCATGGGACCTGATGGTGTCCCCGGCTGTGTGCTCCATGAACTCAACGAGGAACTGTGGGACACCACTTGTGACAGGCTTTGAGTCTGACATGGCGCCAGCAACTCTGACCCTGTAGGTTATGTTGTTGTTGTCTTTTGGCTTTTCCCTGTTAGGGGTCACTACAGCAGAACTCCGGTCCGCTAATGATTATTTTCACGAACGCCGAGGTGCCAGCTCGACGTTCAACCTTCAACGAAGGCACGCCCATTTACACATGTCTTTCGAACGTCCAACCAACTGTGGGGAGGACATGCAGACTCCACACAGAAGGCACTCCCTGCACTCCAGCCCAGAATCGAACGGGAGAACCTCTTGCTGTGAGGCAACAACACTACCGCTGCACCACCGCGGATGTTTTATATATATATATATATATATATATATATATATATATATATATATATATATATAGTTCTACTTCAAAACGTCAAAAACTCATAATATCTAATTTCAAAACAGCGAGACCATAAGATCGAAAATTCAAAACTTCTAAAACTCATAACATCGAATCTCACAACATCAAAAACTGCAATGCAAATATAAATAACATCCCCATTACCTATAACAACACCAAATGAAAAAAACACACTTTTTACTATGTTTCTGCAGGGAGGCAAGCCCCCCAGACCCCCAAGTGGGGGGCTCTGCCCCCACACCCCCATAAATTAAATATACCAAGTCTGAGATTGCACTACAGTGGGAAAAAGTAAATTTCCTAACCCCACTGTATCGCGATCACCATAAAGAATGTACACATATTGTCTAAATCACTTACCTGTATGGCATAATAAACACTATGTACAGATTAACAGAATAAACTATAACATTTACATGTTTGAGGATACACTATTCAATTTTATACATTTTCGATGTTGTGAAATTCGATGTTATATGAGTTTGTTTTGAATTTTCGATCTTATGGTCTCGCTGTTTTGAAATTAGATATTATGAGTTTTCGAAGTTTTGAAGTGAAACAATATATATATATATATATATATATATATATATATATATATATATATATATATATATATATATATATATATATATATATATATATATCCGTGTGTGTGTGTGTGTGTGTGTGTGTGTGTGTGTGTGTGTGTGTGTGTGTGTGTGTGTGTATATATATATATATATATATATATATATATATATATATATATATATATATATATATATATATATGTAAACCTTAACTTTGTAACTCTAAATATCCATTCAAATCAGGTAATTCAAAGCTACCTGGTTTTGATCGAAGGATCAGCTTATCCCACTTGACTCTTGCCCTCTTTACCTGTCAGATAAATTCCTTAATTATTGTGCATGACTTCTCCTTTTGTTGATAAAACTATGCCTGACCTCCGTATAAAACTAAACGCTCTAAAGACATTTTTTCACTGCTTGCATTTTACTATCCATATCAATAAAGAAGAGCTTCCAGTTTCTCAGTTTTTGTATTATGTTTTGTTTAGTCTCTTCCCACATATCCTTAGCTGCCATAACAGAATCCTTTTTAAACCATACGCCCCAAATACTTAATTTTATTGTGTCCCCATAAATATAGGTATTGATGGCCCAGTTCATATGTGGGTACATATCTTATGGCAATAGTCTTTGTTTTATTTTCATTAGTTTTATATCCTGAAAAAGACTTGAAACTGTCTCAGAATGTTCTACAACAGAGGTGTCCTTCTCTGGGTTTATCAGGTATAAAATAATATCATCTCAAATAAAGCCAACTTTTTTTGATTACCATACCAATTGTATCCTTGAATTTCTGGGTGCCTTATTTTCTTTGCCAATGGCTCTAAATATAAAGCAAATAACAAGGGGAAAAGAGGACAGCCCTGCCCAATTTCTATGTTCAGACACAACTTGTCAGAGAGGAACCTTCACACTTTGTTTTCTTCGGTCCTTCATATATCCTCCTTCTTCTTCTGGCTTTTCCCGATTAGGGGTTGCCACAGTGGATCACCATCCGCTCATGATTGGCAGTGGAGTTTTACAGTGTCTAGTTGCCAGCCCGGCACCCAACCTTCCACAGAAGACACACACATGCATGCACTCACACCTAGGGCCAATTTAGTGTATCCAATCCACCTACAGCATGTCTTTGGGAGGAAACCCACACGACCACAGGGAGGACATGCAGACTCCACACAGAAGGCACCCCAGCTGAGGCTCGAACTGGAGAACCTTTTGCTGTGAGGCGGCAACACTAACCGCTGCACCACCATGGCTACCCTCCTTCATATATCATCCTAATTAGCCTTAATCACTGTATCAGGGAATTCAAAAGCTTCCATTGCCCTGCTCATTAATTCCCAACTTAGTCTGTCAAATGCTTTCTCTGCACCAACACCTACCAACAACAGTGCTATTTTCTTACATTCTGCTTCCCTGTGGATCACTATTGTTCTGTTAATTTTGTCAAATATTTGCCTCCCCTCCACAAAACCACAGTGATCCATATCTAGCAATTTTGGCATCACCTTTGCCATTCTTTTAGCCATTATAGACCTAAACACTTTATAATCATGGTTTAAAATTGAAACAGGCCTTTATGAAGCTGGATCTGATGACTCTTTATATTGAAACACTGTCTTAATAAAAATGTAGACAATGGTTTCACAAAACAGACCTATCCTCTAAAGCGATTTACTTTTTTTATAGATTGATTAGTTGATTGATTGTTAACCAGGCATGTGGGCTTATGCAAGACCTTTGTCAGCTACTACACAGGACAAATGTCAAAAGTACATTTGCAACACAACATTAAAAGCAAATCATATACACATAGAAAAAAATTAAAATCAAGTACAGAGTTAGATACAGATTCTATAAAAGTATAGAAGATAAATTGAAAGGCAAAAAAATATGCTGCTGCATTAAAAGATTATATACAATATTTAAAAAATGTAAAACATAAAATATTCACAACTAGTCTTTAGAATTATCACAAATTTAAAGAATTATTCAACAGGGTACTATACAAAGCATTGAAATGGTTAGAATGGGCCCAAAATTAGCCAGTATCTCTAAAGCAAACACATTGGTATGCTTTAGCCAAGTGTACTTTCACTTAATTTTGAGCTGCGTAAGGTTATCCAAGTTGTAATTTCTTTAGGTAACCTGTTCCTAGAGGCAATGGTGAGTTTATAAAAGGAGTTTTCGCATACAGGTAGTGAGAACTAGATATGACTCACTAGATGCTTACCTGTTAAGAATTTTGTAAAGCTTCAATATTAAAACAGTAGCTGAAGAAAAACGTGCCTGCAAAGAGTTGCTAATACTTCTTTAAATATGTTCCAGACAGGGACTAAATTAAGCTGAAATTTATTGCTACTCAAAATGCATTCCTAGCAAGTTGCAACTCATACCATGGTATACATATACCACCTTAAATATAAAGAAAGAAAAAGAAAGGTAAATTGCCCAAATATCATGGATAGAAAATAAAATGTACTTGCCTTAGAATGGACTAGAAGTATTTGACTCTTCCTGCTGTTGACAACTTAAACAAAGCAAGCGTAAATTAAACAGTAGAATCTGACGTACACACTTTGTGGTTAGATAATGTTGATTAGTCGCAGCATGCATTAAACTGAGTGACACTAACCCTAAAAGTATGTAACTGCATGTAATTATTGTGAGTGCAATAAGAGAGTTCATTATTTATTACAATGGAAATGGACTCAGTGTGTCTGCACAGATGTTCCTAAGCTTCACTATCAAATCATTTTACTGTAAAATGTACCTACATATACCATAAGGGAATTACTTAGGCAGTAATTAAAAGTTGCTCATGAAAAGCAGAAGTGGTAGAAGCCACTGATCGTTATAGTAGTGAGCGCATTTATTTATTGCATTCAGAATGTATAAATAAGCATTACATTTTCCTAATGTGAAATTTCAGTCTTGAATGCAGGCAAAAGATCACCATTTGTTACTGTTACAAAATCATAAAGTCAACATAACTACAGAAAGCCAGGTGGAAAGGGGCCAAGGAAATGAATGTTTTCACTGAGCTGGTTACAGACCAGAGGTATAGTTACAGCTTCTCTAGATATGGAAATGAAGTTTGGAACAGACACATTTGTCACGGGATATCTTTAGTGGAGAGGGTAGGGTGCACCGGGGAGGTTAAAGGGAGGAAAGTAGGTAGGATGGGTAGTTAAGGAAGTCTGAAGGGGAGTAGGCAAGAAAGGGTTAAGTAGGCTGGAGATGAAGGGAGGAAGTGAGGTAAGGTGGGGGGGTGGGTCTTTAGGTTGTTGAGCTGGGAACTGACTGTTGAGATTCACATTTGGCGTGATTTTGTTGAAGCAGGCTCATGTCCTAGATGACCTGAGGTGGTAGGAATAAGGTAAGCCTTGGGTGGTTATACAGAATGAAAGGTGAGTACAGTTTTCCTGGTTATAGTAGGATAATATACATGTTTTTCTCCTCTTTCGCTTCTCTTCTCCCTCCTAAAGTGATGGTGTTTATAGAAAGGGTGGGGAGATGCATGTTATGGAATGATCATAATATCATGTGGTCTGTAGTTTAGGTAGGTGTAGTAGCTATGGTGGCTTATTCTGACTGTGCCTCGGGTTAATAGTGTAGGGCTAGGGCTTTATTTTATCTCCAGTATTCTTGGCTCTTGCAATGGGTATAGGAGGTGAGGGACAAAGATAGCAGAGCCTGGGGGGAGAGAACCGTTTGCTGGAGATGCAGTTGAGGTACTGGATGGTCTGGGTGACCCGGGGTAGGCCCCTTTACTTGGTGGTGGTGTCTTTGGTGGCCGTGTGCGGTCTCAGCCAAGTCAGGATGCACTGTGGCCTTATGTCGGTTCCTTGTTTGGTCGTGCAAGTATAGCAGGTTTGAGGTTAATTCCATGCTTCCTCATGTGCTCACTAGCCTCATTACTTTACAGGCTAGAGGGTTTCATTGGTGGATAGTGGGCTGGGCAGGGACAGTGTGATGGTTCGTGGGCTTGCTCCCTGGCCAGTAATGGTCGTTTCCACGCATGCATGGAAATGACTGTGTTTTCATATAAAAAAAGTATAATAATTACACTCCAGCGGCCTTAGGTTTGTTTTCATCGGAGGAATGCCTCCTGTGAGAAAGTAACCTGCCAGTGGTGCTGCTATATATAAAAAAATAAATAAATAAAAAAAAAAAATGAGAAGAGGGGAGAGGAAGCAGGAGACTGATCTGTAACTTGGTGCAGGCTGTTGCACTCAAAGAGCACCTTCGGTGACAGAAAAAAAATTAAGGTAAAGAAAGAGGTGAAGCAGGGGTGCTTCACAAGACAGTAACCCAGGCTTGTGTTGCAGTGGATGAGCATGGACAGGGTCGATGTTGGGAGGATGGGACAATCATTAGAAGCTTTGAGGACCCCTGGATAGTGAAGGTTGACATTGTCTGCCTTTCACCTTTTGCCGGTATGTGAGGAAGATTGGCCATTGTTGGGCATGGTGGTGGGGGATAACTTTTATTTCAACACAGCTATGCCGATGGGATGTGCAGTGGTTTGTTTCACTTTTGAAAAGTTTAGTATGGCCTTACATTGGCTATAGCAACAGCAGGTGGAAGTGCAGAGAGCAGTACATTACTTAGATGACTTCCTGCTAGTGGGTGAAGGGAAAAAAGGGACACTTGTGGCGATGCGTGAGTTTTTGGGGATGTGCGAGGAGTTGGGAATTCCATTGGCTACTCATAAGTTGGAGGGCCTGGCGAAGGTATTAGACTTCTTGGGTTTGAGTGTGGATGTGGGACTAGGATTATTTCACCTGCCAGGAGAGAAGGTAGCTAGGCTACAAGAGAAAATATTATGGATGAGGTCTAGGAATAAGTTTTGAGTGAGGGATGCCATGGAGCTGTTGGGGTTGTTGAATTTTGCCTGTAGGGCAGTGCATCCGGGACATACATTTTGTAGGTCGGTGGCATTTCTTTTGAACGGGGGTAAGAGTAAGCACCATTGGGTGAGAGTTGGCAAATTGACACTTGAGGACTTAACCTTGTGGCTACAGTTTTTACAGCAGTTTAATGGGGTCACTTTTTGGCAGACAGACTGGGTAGGTCAATGGGATTCACAAATGTTTACAGATGCAGCCAGGGGCCTGGGTATGGGAGCATTCTTTGCAGGGCAATGGTTTGCAGTGCCATGGCCTCCTCAGTGGCCTGAGGAATGGAAGCATGATGTTGCTTTTCTGGAGCTGATGCCAATTTGGGCAACATCAGTGGTGTGTCAGGATTGTTTGAGGAGTAGGAGGGTAGTGTTTAACTTGGACAATATTGCAGTGGTGAGAGTTTTGCAAACTAAGATGCCTAAATCTGAATGGTTGTTGATGGTTTTGCGTAAATTCGTTTTGCAGAGCTTGTTGATTAATTTTTCTTTTATAGGGTATATGTCCCTGGGGTGAAGAATGAAATTGCTGACAGCCTGTCTTGTTTTCAGTTTTCCAGGTTTTGGCAGATGTCTCCAACAGCAGCAGGAGACCCCATGGTGGTACTAGATGAGGTTTGGCAGATTGGGCATCAGTGATTGGCAGGTTGGTTTATGGTAGGGCTTTGCATTATTTTGATAGCTTTGTTAGGCAGTTACCAGAGGAGGAATGTGTGTGGTTGAAATATTTGCTGTTGCGATATTTAGCAGTGATGAGGGCAAAGGGCAAGGCAGTGAGGTTGGTGAGAGTGGATTTGGCAGCAATTGGAGTGTTTGCCCAGTCAGCTAGACTGGCAGACTTTACTAAATTCTGGACAGTCGGGTGGGTGTTGAAAGGATGGGATTGGGGGGAAGGCCTGAACAAGGATAGGCGATGGCCGGTGACAAAGTGAACTTTAAAGATGTTGCTGCAGGGTTTGGGTAGGGTATTTGGAGACTCAGTAGACTATGTGGTGTGGGGAACTCAGAGTGCATGGATGTACTTTGCAGCTTTTCGAGTGTCAGAGTTGTTGGGGTTGCTGGTATGGGATAATGTTCTGATGGTGCCAGGGGCAGTTCATATTATGTTGAGGTCATCTAAGACCAATCAAACGGGGAAAGGGGCAACAATAGTTTTAGGGGAAGATAGACCGGAACCGATGTGTCCGGTAGCATGGGGAAGGAGATTGTCTGCATCTCAAGTGTGTAGATCACATGACTTAGATTTTAGGTCTGTAGGAAGTAGGGCATTAATGGGGGGGCAGCTGAATTTAGTCATGAGAAGGGCCTTTTGTAGTATGGGCCTTGAGGGGGATCAATTTTCTACTCATTCTTTTCGGATGGGTAGGGCATCTGAACTGGCGAAAGGGGGCTGTTCCATTTGTGTATTGGGCAGCAAGGCGGGCTGCAGTTAGGAGGAATGGCACTGACTTGGGATTACAGCGTTTCAGTTGGAGGGTCACCTGGCATAGCATTAGAGGATTGAAGTGGAACTGGCTGCTTCAGGTATTTACGATGTTGCAGAGCCAGCTGGGGTTGCCTCGAATTTTGTTGGTGCACCTTGCAGGTAATGATTTGGGTGTGACACCAAACAGGCAGTTAGTATATCATATATGTGAAGACTTTTTAGATTTAAGGACGTTTATCCAATAGTAGGTCTGGTAGTGTGGTCAGAGATTATTTCTCGGTTAGTCTGGAGGGATGTGAGAACGTTTTCTGCAGTTAAGAGGGCTCAGAAGTTTGTGAACTATATGCTGTCGAAGCAGTTGGGGGGGATGGGGGTGAGTACTATACTGCACAACAACTTTGCTGATAGGGATCCTATGTGGTTTAGGGCAGATGGAGTTCATCTTAGTGATTTTAGGCTTGACTTATTTAATTTAAATCTGGGACTGTTTCTGGAGGGACTAGTTAGTGATTGGAGGGAGTGAGGGGGAGCAGCCTGTGTGGCCCGTGGGCTGAGAAGAGGGACAGGCTTGCCCCTCTTCTGTTCCTCCTCTGGTGAATAATTGGTGGAAGGACTTTGGAGTGGTGGAAGTTTGTTGATGGAGGCTGTTTGGACTTGGCGGTTTGGTATGGAAAGGAGGTGTTGAAGGTGAGCGATGGAACGCTGCCTTGAAAGTGTGAGGATAAGCGAGCAAATGGGGGATGCTGCTTATTCCCAAGGGTGAGTGGGGGTACGCTGCCCTTATGGATGGTCATTTTATGTTTTCCCTTTCCAATGAAATGAAGTTCTGTTTATGTTTAATAAAGTTTCATGCATTTATCATTATTATGTTCAGGCAATAAAGGCCATCAAAAGTCTTTGGTGTTTTGGTTGCTTTATTAAAGCATTGACAATAATGCATTGACAAAGTGTGACAAATAATGCTGTCCTAATGTTTTGACTAACAGCTAACTAAAAACACTACATGATAGAAAAATGAATAACATTTCCCAAGAGGACTGAAAAAATTATTAATTTTCAAAATGACACAATAAAATAAAAGTGCATAACTATTTTTTTCTGGTTTGTTGCACTTGGATGGATGGATTTTAATTTTTGAGAGACAAATTGTAATTAGAGAGGGTTTGAACTTTGCCTTAATTAGAATTAACATTGCCACCAAAAGACATTTAAATGAATGTTTTGATAAATAATCACTTACAATTTGGGAGGGATGTGTCAGCATAAAGCCTTATAAATACAGGCAAGTGTAATACAGTCATGTACTTTAAAACGTCACCCAGAAGAAATCATAATTATCAGACTACTATCCTAGACTTCACGACCAGTTTTCTCATAGTGGTGGGAGATTTGGAGATTCATTATTATTATATTCCCCCAAGGGTGACACCAGTTTTTTCCATTTTATTAGCAGTATATTTGGTTTCATTGCCACAGTACTGTATGGTTAAAAAAATCAGAAAAGGTACAAAGAAACCATGCTGGAGTGTCTTTGCTCAAAATGAAGTGAAGTAATTGTCCCAGCCTGATGTGTCTATATATATATATATATATATATATATATATATATATATATATATATATATATATACATATATATATATATATATATATATATATATATATATAATTTGTGTGTGTGTGTGTGTGTGTTTGTATACATGGGATTAGTGAAGCATGTTGACACATCACAATGTTAAGGGTAAGAACACTGACCATAAAAGGTCAACAGTGGAAATGCTGTCAATCAGCTGCACATGTTTGAGGGAAATCCTGGCCACATGCAATCAAGCAAATAATGTATGTATTATTTATTTATTTTACATTTGTTGACCGGGTTTGTCCGACTGAGCTTAGTAGCCCTTTTTCAGCAGAGGCCTGGGGAGAAAAGCTCCAACTAAGTATAAATGAAAAATTTACATAAACAAAATAAGCAGAGGTATCAAAACGAAAAACAAAGAATTGAAATGTAAACAGCTTCAAATTACATACAGGAATACAGGATTTTTTGAACGGCATAATAACAAACAGTAAACTAATTCATCTAATAAGTTTGAACAGTGTTTTTTTTTATTTAAGGGACATCTGGTATAATTAACGGTTACACTTTGCCTATGGAGGACGAATACAGTGGCAGACCCATTGAATTTGTAGGTAATAAAAGAAAAATCCTTTTTTTTCAGGGAAGCTGCACCACCCTGCACCTCACACACCCCTGCTAATTATAGATACTAACTTAGAGATCATGCAATCCCAGAGGAAAAAGAATATTCCCCCACCCAGGGATTGTCAATCTATCACACCTGTCAACCATCTGCTATGTAGACCAAATGTGGCCGATCAGTCGGCTGTCAACATTGTGGTGTGTCGATATAATTCATGGATCCATACATGTGTGTGTATATATATATATATATATATATATATATATATATATATATATATATGTGTGTGTGTGTGTGTGTGTGTGTGTGTGTGTGTGTGTGTGTGTGTGTGTGTGTGTATAGGAACAATGAATCTAGCTGACAACCACCTTTAAGTGACACAATTTGGTCGAATAAAGAGGTGATTGACAACTGTGCAAGACTGCATAATTCTTGGTGTTGGGGAAATGCCCTTTTCCTAACACTGTAAGATCTCAGAGTTAGTTTTAATTAGCAGGGAGTATGGGAGGGCACAGCCCCCACATGGGGATTAAGGGTAATCCCCCCCAAAAAAACAATGTTTTTACTTTTTTTTTTTTAATTTATTTTTGCATGCATTGGGGGTGTTGCTCACTGCATGTGCAGTAGCATGTTGATGTCATCTTTTCTGGTCAAAATTGTGAATGTTGACATTTGGGTCATTTGACTTTTGCAAGTAGACCCATATATATATATATATATATATATATATATATATATATATATATATATATATATTTATATATATGTGTGTGTGTGTGTGTGTGTGTGTATATATATATATATATATATATATATATATATATATATATATATATATATATATATATATATATATATATATATATATGTATATATATATATATATATATATATATATAGATTTATATATATTTAATGTTTCAAGGCACGTGCCTTAAGAAAAGGTTTCAATGAAAGAACCCCATTCAACATTCAAACCAGGGGGTCTGTGTGCATTAAAGAGGAGAATCCACTTTTGTTCTGCTATTTCTGTCCGATTTTTAATGTCTCCTCCTGTTAAACCTTCAGATATTACTTCTAGTACCAGAAATCTAAAACTGTGTTCTGTACCATGCTCCATCACATGTTGGGCTAGAGCATTGTTGTCCTTGCCATTCATAATGTCTCTTTAATGCTATAAAATTCTCTCTCTAAGTTGCCTTTTACAATTACCTCTATAAAAGGCATGACAATTTAGGCAATAACTAAAATAAACAACATTACTAGTCCTACAGACTGCATAGAAATCTGTTTCTATCTTAAATTTAGTGTAGGAATGTATGTAATTGGCTCCTGTATGAATGTATCTACATGCTGCACAATTCCTGCATTTGTAAGTTCTCATCCTATCTGATCTCAAACTCTCATTAAAATTAGATGAGTTATAACAAAGATGTCTTTTCAATGACTTATTATTTTTGAAAGAGAAATGTGGTAAAGGTATCTACAACATTTTTCAGTTCATCTATGGTATTCAAAATATTCCAGTTATTTTTGATAATATCACAAAATCTATTAACATCGCTAGAATATGTTAGAGAAAACCTAAGGTTCCCTCCAACCTTCTCTGCCATGCTTTCTTCTTCAACTACTGTCTCTGCATAATACGATCTGCTTGTCCCTCCTCTTTCCTTCCATGCATTAACAATACAGCTGTCTATCTCTTTTTCACAGTAGCCTCTATCTAAAAATTCTTTTTTTCAGAGAAGCAATTGCTAATTCCAGTTGTTTATCATCATTATGCAATTGCATAACTCTATATAACTGTCCTTTAATTACATTTTGGGAATCGTGTCTAGGATGCATACTATCCTATGCAATAAATTTTTCCTACAAATTGGTTTCCTGTACATGCTGGTTTCTACTTGAGTTAACTCTGTTTTTCTGACCGTAACATCAAGAAGCTTTATCTCTTCCATGGAATGTTTATAAGTAATTCTTAGAAAGTCTGTGGACTGGTGTAGATATTCTGTGAATCTCTGTAATGTCTCAATCGAGAGTTTGGATTACCGTGAAAGCGCTTACTTTTTAGAATAAATTTCTTTTTTTCTAGCTGTGTTGGTCTGGTACTTTTTTGTTTTACTTTATCTATGTTTGTATTAGTACTGGTCCATTATCAGAGTCCTGTTTTATTTTTATTTGAAAATGCAAGGTGTTGTTTGTCATTGCCTTGTGTGCAGTTTATCCTATGCACTACCAGATGCATTCCCCCCAGTGTATCACCAGATACATTCCCCCCAATGTACAACCAGATCCATTCCCCCAGTGTATCACCAGATCCATTCCCCCAGTGTACCACCATATGTATTCCCCCCAGTGTACCACCAGATACATTCCCCCCAGTGTACCACCAGATGTATTGCCCCAGTGTACCACCAGATGTATTCCTCCAGTGTACCACCAGATGTATTCCCCACAGTGTACCACCAAATGTCTTCCCCCAGTGTATCACCAGATGCATTCCCCCCAGTGTACCACCAGATGTATTCCCACCCTAGTTCCTCAGCTTCCTCTAGGAACCTTCAGAGCAATATATCTAGCAGCCTGACTTTCCCTTGGATGGGCGAGCAGTTGTCAGTTGTCCTCTCCCACTGTCTCCGGCTATCTCCTATAGTATTCATGTCACTAACTGATCCAGGTCACATGGAGTGCAGACAGGGCATCATCCCTGTGTGTCACATAATTACAGTGCCCCTGTTTTAACAGACAAATTAATAGAATGGATGTAAAGTAACTTTAATGCAAAACTACAGTGGATTAGCACTGAGGCCTAGAGGATAAAGACAAGTACTAGCAGCTATTTTATTCCACCGATTTCTAAATTTACTAAAAAACTCCTGATGTCCACCATGGCAGTAAAACTTGATAATAAAATCAAAACTTTAATAAAAAAGAGAATGTGACATAAAACAAGCAGTCCTCAGTCTTTCGATAAGCGCTTTCGGCAAATATGCCTTCCTCAGATCGATCTTATTGAAAGACTGAGGACTGCTTGTTTTATATCACATTCTCTTTTTTATTAAAGTTTTGATTTTATTATCAAGTTTTACTGCTGTGGTGCACATCAGGAGTTTTTAGTAGTGTTTGCTTTTTCTTTTTCTCATTGTTGTCCTTCACAGTGTAAGAAAGTTTTTTACTAATTTCTAAATTTAAGTAGATATCTTAGAAAAATAAACGGCATTACCCATAAAATATGCACAATCCACATTAAATATAAACATTTATTTAATGTGTTTGTTCAAAAAATCTGTTTTGTACCCCTGGGATATGAGGGCTAATATTTTAAAATAAATCTTGTTTTCAAAATGTGTTTTATTTTCCTTCTTTTTTCACTCGGATTATGTTGTTCCTTTGTCAACTCGACCACAGGATGTAAAGTATATAAATAACATACATAAGTAAAACAAGCATTTTCTACAACTAGTGGGATTTGGTTATGTTTGCCACATTGTATCCATAAAGATTTAAAAAGGAAAAATCATAGCTATTCAGAAGCCATGCAGCTAAACCACTGTATGTCCTTAAGGGTTATTTGTATATATCCCATGGGCTTCCAGTATATGAGGTTTAAAGTATTACACAGTGAAGACTTTAAATTGGCTGTGTCTTTCTTGTGGTTTTTACTGGAAATATTTCAATATTGGCTTCATGACAATCAGCAAACACATTAATTCAATAGCAAGATCCTTAGAGCAAAAAGTAGCCACAGTGAAACAAATACATTTTCCAATAGATTAATGCAGTAATGCATGACTTGTAATGTTAAATATCGATATAGCTATTGAAGGTTATACAGAGAACATGAGAGTAGCATACCTCTTAACCTCTTAGCATAGGAAATCTGGAAAAAGCCTAAAATAATGTGGTGGGGGGGGGGGACTCTCAAAATAGGGACAGATTTTCAATATTGCTCTTATAAACTTAGAAAGTTTCTAGAATAACAGGATTTGTGTTAACATGCATTTTCTGAAGGGTATGAAATTTGAAATTCAAATGAATGTCATTATTTGGTGATTGCAATCTTCAGTGATTTGCCAGAAAACTACAAATTTTATGAGGATCAGACCAAAAATGTGAGGCAAAAATTTGGACATTCTGCAAAAATGTGGACAGTTCAGTAGTGTGCAGAGTATGAATACATTTGTAAAGCTGTAACATTTTATAAATGATAACTATATAAGAGTAATTCATAAAAGAACATGTAACAGATTACCAGAGGTAAGCTAAGTGATGGAGGGCTGACATATGAGAACAGACGCAAGGAGAAGAACTGAGAGAGATGTTTGAATAGTGCGAAGGGTAGCAGCATAAATCAACTATTAGTACAAGAGATGAAAAGCCATTGTAACCAGAAAACGTACAGTTATAGCAAGAAGAGATTGCAATAAAAAGATATATTTCACCATGCATATTTGGGTTGGACTACACATGGTGAAATCCAAACATAATGGATGCCAGGGACTTATTTCTCACTTCACCCAGGCCTGCTGACTTAATGTTTTTTGTCCTCAGGTTTCAAAGCCGTGCTCGGTCACTGAAGAAGTGGCCACTGAGTTGGTAGGTAAAGCATATCGGAGGAAAGTGGCAGTCAGAATCTTTGGTAAATAATCTTGTGGTGAGAATAAAGATAGACATGCCTGCTCCTTACTTAATAGATAAGCGCTTGGCTTTATGAAGGATTGTTTATTTGTGTTCACCCATAAACAAAGAAAAGCAAATCTGCAAACTCTGTTTAGCAGGACTTATAGTGAGAAAGTATTTGAACAGAAAACAGTATTAAGAAGGGACAGGCAGTATTCCAGTTGTAAAATTAAGATGTTCTTGGCATTAAAGTGCCTTGCTTATTGTGAAAAAAATGAATATTTTGAGAAAGTAGCAGATTTAATTTGGTAGGTGGTCTTACCGCAGCTGAATGTTAAAACAATGAAGGGATTGCGTGAGTCACCATGTTACTGAAATGATAGACCACTTGGATAAGATAACCAGAGCAACTGATAACACCCTAGCATTCTGGGATTTTTAATAACACTAACTGAGGTATACAACAACATAAACTTTCTTTTGTTATGCCAATTAACAGTTGATTAAATTATAACTTGTCTTTTAGTTCAGCAAGGTCATTCTGCAGGATGATGCTAATATGCAAACAGGACAGAAAGTATCAACTGATGACCAGGTCATCAGCATGTATGAGAAAAAACAGTTTTCTATGATCCATATAGAAGGAGTTAATAATGCTGGACAAGAAGAGGGTACTAGCATAAAGCCTTGTAATACCCAAGGTGAAGACATATTACATAAAACTCTGTCTCTGCAACATATATTGGATAGATGTTTTTATATCTGTAAATATGATAGCTACATGAAATACAACAGGAAAGCAGATTGGCTGATGGTGCAAAGCTCTGTAATATGAGGAAGTGCATTTTTAAAATAAGGGGAATCTGAATAGTAGGGACAATGCCATGCATATTGGTCTAAACAACCCAGGAAATTTGCATGTTATAGATTTAAAGGAAATGACAAGGCAAGAAATTTTATGTATTTGTTTATTTATTTATTTATTATTAACCAGGTAAACAAACTGATCTTAGGAATATTCTCAATCACAACTCAAAGTACAGGCATTACACAAAATATTAGTATAAAAGCAGAACTAAATTAAGGTACATGCTCAAAACATCACAAATGAGAAACTGAGCTATGAAAAACAAAGTACAAAACTGAGAACAGATACATAAACTATTACAGGTAACCTATACAAAACGAAAAAAAATATTACATTCATAATTCTGAACTAATGTACAAATAGGAAAGGAAAGCAAGCTATATATGCTTGCAAAGAAATATTCTAGTTACTTTTTCCCCACTGTTCCCACCTCCAAGACTGTTACAATTTTCTTAACAGGGCAATAAGTGATCTTAGTGCTTAAATAATCAATATGTAGGATCTTTTTGCTAAACGGAGGCATCTGAATGCAAATGAATGCAAATGAAGATATGGAGATGGGGAGGAAGACACTTGGATTAAGTCTGGAAGGTTAGGTTGCAAGAGATGTGCAAAAGAGTTGGCAGACAGCAGTTAGTTTCAGATACATTTAATTTATTTATGAGTTAAAGGGATGTTTGGAGGCTGGGGAAAAGCAATGTGCTTCAGTGCGGGAAGAGTTTGGCTACTTGTGATTGAATAAGCAACATGTAATAAAATTTCTACCTTTCCCAGTCCAGGGTGGAGGGTCAACACTGGCTTCCTGTCACTGTGTGTTCTCCATATCCTTAACCGGATATTTCCTGGACACTTTGGTTTCTTCCCAAATACATTGGGCAGATTCGCACATATTATAATTTTGGCTGGTTCATTTTAATTAATTAATAAATGGCTATGGTTTCTGCATGAAGAATTTCTGCACTGTGTCTACATATTGTCTAATACAGTAATATTAGGACAGCCGCATGCAGAACAATTATGTTCTGTGTTCATAGGTTCACAGGTAGGTACTAGGCTATTGGCCCAAGGGCCTAAGTAAGCCTAGCCAACAAGGTTCCCTGGCTTATGTCACCCAAGAAAGTTATTTTCCTGTGCCCCTGTTGAGCAGTGATCCCCAGGGTGTATTTCCTATTTCCCATCCACTCATCAAGTGTGCTAATGAGGAACTTTGCTTGGCATAGATGGGTAGCTTGTTCCAGAGTATGGGAAGTCTCTGGGACAGGAATCTATCCCTCCAGCATGTCTTGTTTATTGTGGTGACAAGGTTTAGGTCCCTAGAGCGTGTAGCTCAGAGGGATTGGGATTTCTTTAGGTGCAGCATGTCCAACAGCTCTGGGTTTGACATGGCTTTATATGTTAGGCAGAGATCACCTCGGAGTAGGTTATATGCTACGGAGTAAAGCTGGAATTTTTTGAGACTGCCAGTGCAGGGCATCTGTTTGAGGCCAGTAATCCTCTTTGTGAGGTACTTCTGTGGCCTTTCCAGCTGCTGCAGATGTCTTGTGAGGTATGTTCCAAAAGGGGCATTGTAATCTATAATGGGTCTAATGAGTGTCGAGTACAGGGGAACATTCCTGGACGAGAACCCTTTTGTGATGAGGTGTGCCACGTAGAAGGATTTCCTGACTACTGTGTCAATGTGAATATCAAAGGAGAGACTACTGTCCACCTGGGTCCCATGGTCTCTTATCACACATTTGGCATTAAGTAGACTGCCACCTATGTGGTAGTTCATGGGTACAGAGTTTTTACCAAAGGGGATAACAATGCACTTTTTGGCATTGAGCTTGAGGCCATGGCTCTGACACCAGGCATCTGTCTCAGTGAGGCCCTTCTGTAGGATGTCCACATCATTTGGGGACTCGACTATGGCTCCTAGTTTTCAGCCATCTGCGAACTTCGATAGCCAAAGGCTTTCTGTGTTAGCCTGCACTTCAGAGAAGTAGATAACAAACAGGAGAGGACCCAGGACTGAACCCTGTGGTACTCCACTTGTCACTGGTCTGAATACGGATTTGGAGTCTGCAACTTTTACAGTGTGGGTTCTGTCAGTGACCAGTTGGCAACCCATCTTGTGTTGTAAGGATTTATACCTAGTTTAGTGAGTTTATCTATAATTCTAGAATGGGGGATGGTGTCGAAAGCCTTGGCGAGGTCAAGATAGGCTGTATGAACCACTTTACCCTCGTCTACAGCTTTAGTGACTGCCTCAAATAAGTCGCTCAGGTTCAGGAGGCATGATCTGCCTTTCACAAACCCGAACTAGGTGGGGTCCAGAGTTTGGAGGTTACCAATGTCTTTGTTTATGAGTTCCATGATAATACGTTCAATGGCCTTACAGACCAGGCTCATCAGGCTAATAGGGCAATAGTTCCTGGGATCAGTGGTGGCTCCCCCTTTGTGGAGTGGGATAACTGTTGCTGTGCGCCATTCAGCGGGCACAAAGCCTGATGTGAGGCTATGATTGAACATGGTGCTTAGGTGGGGAGCCAGTTCATTCTGAAGTTTGTGTAAAACGCAGCCTGGGATGTTGTCCAGTCCCATGGATGCTATGTTTTTGGCTTTAGAGAGTGCAGCTTTTACCTGCATAGTTGTGATTACAGGGACTCTGCATTCTTCCTGTATAGATATGGGCCCTTTAGGGGCTGAGAGGGGGGTAAAGTTAGCACTGAACCTATCTGCCAGGATGTTGGCAATATCAGTTGGTTCTGTAATTTTCATGCTATTGTTCTGTAACTCAGAGCAGATCTGGGTGTTGCCATTAAGATTCTTGACATAGCTATAGAATGCTTTGTGGTTGTCCTTAGAATTAGTGGTGATTTTGTTTTTGTAACTAGCTTTGGAGGATCTTATAAGGAATCTTTGCTTCTTACTGAGGCTGACCAGGGAGCTCCTCCACTCATGGGATTTTACTCTCTTTTGCAACAGTTTCTTCCTTCTGTTGTAGAGTTTGTTTATGGGGGGATCAGCAGATTGGCTTCCATTTTTTGGAGGATAGCGATTGGTTCTGTTTGGGATAGCATGATCCATGCACTCGTGTAAGTGCTTATAGCGTGCATTTGTGTAGGATTCAGCAGTCATAACTGTATTGTCCATCTGCATGGGTGTCATGAAGTTCACCACTTCTGTCTTAAGAAGCATGAAGTCGGCTTTGGAGAAATGTTTTACTGTGGTTTCCTTAATGGTGGAGGGGGTGGGGGTGGGATGTGGATAACTAGGGTGATTAGCTTATGGTTGACTCTGACCAACGAGGATTTGACTTCAGGTGTGTAACACCGGTCACTCATGTTGGTAATGACTAGGTATAGGATATTGTTGCCCCTGGTGGGGGTGTGGATAAGTTGATCCAGGGCATTGGAATTTATGAATTCCAGAAAGTGTTGAGCGAAGGTGTTGGTACATGAGTAGTTTTCCCAGTTAATGGTGGGGTAGTTGAAATCACCCATTATCAGGGTGTTTGGTTGAACCCTAATATTTTCCAGTATATCAAGAAAAAGGAGTGGGAATCCTGGGGCATGGTGGGGGATCTGTAGCAAGCTACAATTTGGATTGCAGTTTTGCCCAGAGTTAGTTGCAGTTGGATAACCACGGATGCATTATGCTGAGCAACTAGCCTGGCGGTGTGGATATCCTTAATGAATATGGACACACCTCCACCTTTGGTGTTCTGGTCCAGGTTAGATGGCTGAAAAGTTTGGTATGAGTTATAGCCTGGTAATGCAGGGATGCACTCTGGAGTCTTGAACCAGGTCACAGTCACTGCACAGATATCAATGTTCTCCATTTTAAGGAGTGCCTCAAGGGAGTGCATTTTGAGATTTAGACTTCTAGCACTGAGTAGCATTACCCTCAGTTTTTGCTTGCATGTTCCTGTTACAGTAGTGAATTTGTCATTTGAACCTTGCCTAAAAAAGGCACTATAGGGGTGGTAAGAGCCTTAGCCAGTATCTGGAATCCCAGGGGTTGCATAACGCTGCATATTTCAGAAAATTTCACACACTCTTAGCAGATGTATTGATTGTAAAATGTGGACAGTTGACTTTCAGTTTTGTGCATTTCTGCAAGATGCATTAGTATAATCTTATGAACTTATGTGAATTATATATTATTGTTATGATCATTGTTTTTCATTCTTGAGGTAGCAAGTATTACCCCATACCAAATTTAGCCTAATGTCAGAATAATACAATAGCCTTTTCTGTTATATTTTTCTTGTGGCTTCTTTTCCACATAACTACATTGATATGAAAACTCTGAGCATAATTTATCGTAGGTGTACTATGGTGATGAAGATGATGCTACTAATAATAATAATAGTAATAATAACAGTTACTAGTATATAAGTCTATTTGCTAATTCTTGGTAGAGATATTCCCTAGAATTCAGAACAAAGTAGATTGTTTACTTTCTTAGAAAACTATTGCTATGTCATATAAAAGACATACCAGTAGTTTAAATGAACTGCCTGCCTGACTTAGTTATGTCTAAGCTAATATAAAAGTTATGATTAGCTAGCACAACAAATTAAACTTGCTAATCTTGATTCGCAAATGTTGCAAAATGAGCACTCGGCCAGATGTGCACACACAGACATGTGCACAGAAACAGTAATATGCTGCACTTCCTCCCATTACAGTTACAAGTCCTGAAGGCAAATATGTAATGGATTTAAATGTTAATACCCAAATGTATCTAAAAGGAAAATATTTACATACAGCTGCATGTAAAGCTAATAATGTTTCAGGGTCGACATCAGTACTTGTAATGCAGTAAGCAATTTGATTTAAATGCCAGAGAGTAGTGATATCAATGATAATTAATTTATTTGCATTATTTAACACATAATCATTTTCAGTGGTGGAATTATTTATTATATTATTTATCGCATGAGCTGTCATGCCATAAGACAGTTTCATTCATTTCCATGGCAAAGTGTATTTTTGTATTATTTTTATACTTTTTCACACCACAAAATCATGATATTCTTCACAAAATACTTGTAATTGTCATCATAATGTTTAGTTTTAGATCACAGTGGTATTCTGCCTCCCCACTGGATTCGTCTTCCCAGGAGTCCATTCAGGTTCTCTGGTTTGTACTTTTTGACATCCATTTGCATTATATCAAAGCTGGCGTCTGTACGTTGATATGCCCCTCTTCTGTACTGTATTGTGTTCATGTTGGTGCTATACGGTATCCTTGATACACGTAACTGCCCTTGGGGAATGACACGGGCAAGGGCTCCATGTGGCTATGATGCCTAAAGCCTCTGTCCATCCTGGAGAATGAAAATCATCATCATCATCATCAACCCCCCTTTTCCCATTTTCTGCATTGGTCGGGGAGTTTTGTCGACTGTTGTCCTCTCTCGATTCAGTGCCACACTTCTACCTTCTTCAACAGTTATGCCTGACTGTCCCAAATCTTCTTCTGCACCAGATTGTTTTCTGCTTTTCTGCACATGCCTGAATCACCATAATCTGTTCTCTTTGACCTTCTCTGCAATTGGAGCTACTTGGGCTTCTGCTCTGATGTCCTCATTTCTTCGTTTGTCCCACAGTGTGCTTCCTAACACCCTTCTCAGGCACTTCAACTCCATCACCTCTAATTTCCTCAACTGCTCTGACTTTACTGCCAGGTTTCTGTACCATGCAGCAGTCTTGGTCTCACCACTGTTTTGTACACCTTACTTTTCAACTTCTTTGGCATTCATCTGTCATATATTACCTCTGACACTCTATGCCACTTGGCTGCAGGTCCTCTGATTCTAGCTTTGACCTCCTTATTCAGACTTCCCTTCTCCTAACCACCCCTCCCAGATATTTGAAGCTGTTAACTTGTTCCAGTATTTTCCCTTCTGTCTCATTTCTCAGCTTCCACCATTTGCTGCCATGACAACTGTCTTATCGGTATTCAGTTTCATCCCATGTGCCTTCAGTTTTATATTCCATTCACATATCCTTTGCTGAGGTTCTTGTCTGGCTGAAATGCCACATTTTTTGCATAGCAACTTTGTTGATCTGTACCATCTGACCTGTTTGCTATTGTAGTCCATCATCAGCATGAACAGGGGTGGGTATGGAGCTGAACCCTGATGCACACCCACTCCCACTGTGAACCCCTCTGTGAGGCCAAACACTGTCTGTAATTGAGTCACTGGGTCCTTGTACATAGCTTGCACTAATTCTACCAATGTTTCTGGGACTTTGAACCACAGGATGACCGCCAAAAATCAGCTTTCTTGGCCTTGTTATATGCTTTCTCCAATTCCAGGAATGTCCAGTTGGAATCTTTCCTCATCTCTAGCTTCTTCTCAACTATCTGTCTCACTGCAAACATCGGGTCAGTTGTGCTGCATCCTGATCTGAATCCGGACTGCTCATCTCTCACCTTACTTTCTACTACTCTGCATATCCATCAGCCACCCTCTCTAGAACTTTAATGCAGTGTGATAGGAGTTTGATGCCTCTGTACTGCTCATAGTTGTGGATGTCCCCTTTGTTCTTGTACACTGACACTAGTATGTTTACTCTCCAGTCCTGTGGGACATGCCTTTCTGTCCACACTGCTATGAGTACCCTCAGCATCCATTTTTCTCCTGTCTCGCCCAATATGTTGACCATAATTGTCGTGACTTCATCTGAGCCTGCTGCTTTCCCTGACTTCATCTTCCTTAGTGCTGTTCTTACTTCTTCTATGGTGGGTTCCTCTTCTTCTCTCATTGTAGGCTGTGTCTGGGGCAGTACAGCTTCTGTGGGGTTCTCTTTATTCAGACACTGCTGGAAGTGCTCCATCCATCTGCCTTTGATGTCTTGTGGACTGGTGAGCATGTTGTTGCTGACATCCCTTATGAAAGATGCATTACTATTTTATTTATCTTTCTGTCTATGCCTTGCAACCTGAAGTTCCAGAAGTTGGTAGAGTGCCTCTGATGCCTTGTTCCTTGTATTGCAACTCCTCTCTTAGTCTCTTTGTTAGCCAGCCAGTATTTCTTCCTAGGCTGCTCCATCTTTTCAATATTCTGTGCTCTTTCTTTTGATGACTTCCTGGACTTCTACATTCCACCACCAGCTTCCCTTATGTACCGTATTTCCATATCTGGCTCGGCCACATATCTGTTCTGTAGTCCTCACACATGCTACTTTGAGGGTCTCCACCTATTGTCTCTTCTTCCTGAGGTGTTAGAGCCTTGAGTAATTCCTTGAACTATTGTGTCCTCTCTCTCCAGTCAACTTCCAGGTCTTCAGCCTGGTTTCCTTTGCCTATAGAGCCTTCTCTGACCACTGCTTGCAGCTGATTGTGACAACCAGTGGTTTATGCTTGTGGGATGACTGTTTCACTGGGGATGACTTTGCAATCACTGATTCTACCCCAATGCCATTTTCTTAGTAGGAGGATGTCTACCTGAGTTTAATAGTGGCCATTTTCATATGTGATCTTGCAACTGTCTGTCTTTCTGAGCCATATGTTGACTACCATCAAGCCATTTGCCAGACAGGCATCTAAAATGGCTTCTCCTTCTTTATTCCTATTGCCTGACCCATGTGGACCCAGGCTGTTCTCATGTTCTCATATCCTATTCTGTCTGTCCCAATCTGTGCATTGAAGTCACCCATTATCAACAATTCATGTTGTCCTGCTTTATCTAGTAAGCCCTGCAACTGTTGTCTGAATGCACTGTTTTCCTCACTGTCACAACCCTGCTGTGGGGCATAGGCTGAGATTATGAATACTGCCTTATCATTAAGCTGCAGTCTGATTGCCATGTCTGTCACTAATTCTGACGATATCTCTCATTGCTTTCTGAAGCCTCTCTCTCAACACAATTCCCACATCATTTCCAGCCTGTACTCCTCCAGTGTAGTAGAATCTGGATCCCAAGCCAAGTGGCTTTACTGCACTGCCCTTCCATCTTGTCTTCTGGATACATAACCATGTCTAGCCTCCTCCATACCATCAGGTCATCCACTTCCAAGCCTCATTCTGTCATTGAACCTACATTGAGTGTGACAATTCTTTGTTCATGTTTAGTAGTTGATTGGTTTTGTGTCCAGCTTTATCTCAACAAATCAATCCCAGGTAACCCAAGCTGGGAAACTGGAAACTGGCTGGCCAGTAGCTTATTGACCCAGGGCTGCTAGGCTTTATGGTGAGCACACCACACTGGCTGATAGTGGCATATACACCCCACCAACCCAAGGTCATTGGTAGGCATACGCTATGTACACTATAGCGTACACTATGGCCAACTGTTGGGTAGCAAAAAAACAAACAAACAAACAAAAAAGCTCTCTCTTGTTGGCTTACTTGCTAATGAGCTTTTCAAGTGTTTAAGGTGATGTCATGGTGCTATTTATTTCTGCTTCCCTTTGGAGGAGGGGTAATGACCGATTCAGTCTAGAATCGACAATTGTTATTGGCTGCAGGTGTAGTTGGTGGCCTACTTAAGTCTCACTGACTACAGCTGCAGTCAAACCCCTGTCCCTCTTCTTTCTCTCTGTGGAGATGCCTGAGCATGCGTGAGTGACCGTCACTCTCCACCTTCTGCTGCCTTTTTAATTTAAGGCCTGAGCATGCGTGAGTGACCGTCACTCTCCACCTTCTGCTGCCTTTTTAATTTAAGGCCTGAGCATGCGTGAGTGACCGTCACTCTCCACCTTCTGCTGCCTTTTTAATTTAAGGCCTGAGCATGCGTGAGTGACCGTCACTCTCCATCTTCTGCTGCCTTTTTAATTTAAGGCCTGAGCATGCGTGAGTGACCGTCACTCTCCATCTTCTGCTGCCTTTTTAATTTAAGGCCTGAGCATGCGTGAGTGACCGTCACTCTCCACCTTCTGCTGCCTTTTTAATTTAAGGCCTGAGCATGCGTGAGTGACTGTCACTCTCCACCTTCTGCTGCCTTTTTAATTTAAGTTTCTTCTTTCTTCTGGAGCGGGGGTCAGACCAGTGCATTTAACTTTTTAAGTTGTTTAGTGACACAACCAGTGCAGTAGATACACACACCAGCCTGGATCATTTATTCCTGAAGTGTTTCCTGTTCACTTTACTGGTGCCCAGATTATCAAAATCCAACGAATTGGAAATGAAGCATTTTTTTAGTTATGTTTTTGTGAAGACCAACAGCAACAGCTGGTGTCAGAACTCAAGTTGGAGAGATTCGACAGTTAGAGGATTGAATAGTTCAATATCCAGACTGAGAAGCTACATTTTATATCTGCTGCTGCCATAGTCTGAACTCAGAAGAAACCGTAAGCTGGTATTTCATTCCTGCAAAATAAAAAGTTAATAGAAAGTGTGTGCGTGTGTGTGTGTGTGTGTGTGTGTGTGTGTGTGTGTGTGTGTGTGTGTGTGTGTGTGTGTGTGTAATTACAGGAATCCCTCTTCCCTGTTAGTGCAAGATATCATTTTGGACAAAGACAAACATAATGTGGGGGGGGGGCAATGCCTAAAACATAGGGACAGATTTTAAGTATTACTCTTATAAACCTAGATGGTTGCTAGAATAACAGGATTAATTTTCTGAATGATCTAAAGCCTAAAACTGGAATGTATGTCATTATTTAGTGCCTTCAATCCTTAGTTTCTTTCCAGAAAACCATGAAATTTATGAGGAAGAAATCCCAATCCCTCCGAGCTACATGCTCTAGGGACCTAAACCTTGTCACCACAATAAATAGAACATGCTGGAGGGACAGATTCCTGTCTCAGAGACTTCCCATACTTTGGAACAAACTACCTATCTATATCAAACAAACCTCCTCATTAGCACTCTTCAAGAAAAATATTGATGCTTGGATTGGAGATAGGAAATTCACCCCGGGGATCACTTCTGTGGCTCTGCTTGACAGGGGCACAGGAAAATAATTTTCTTGGGTGGCAAAAGCCAGGGTACCATTTGGCTAGGCTTATATAGGCCCTAGGGCCAATAGCCTAGTACCTACCTATGAACTGATGAAAAATATGAGGCAAAAATCTGAACAGAGTGCAAAAATCTGGACAGTTGAGAGGTATGGATCCCTCCCAAATCAGATGTGAGTGTTGATAAATACATTAAAAACTAAGCTTATGAGATTGTGGGAGCCCTAAACTGAAAGGTGAATATTTAAAACAGCACACTGTGATTGAAATTTCATTTAGTAACCTGGGTATATGGGTAGATCCGGGTTTTAGTTTTTCCTAATCATATCAACCAGTTGGTTAATGATAGTTTTAGAACTATAGGTTATATTAAAAGATTTAGAAAGTCTAGAAAATCAGAAATGAAGTCGCTGTTTGTTAGTTACATTAGTCCTACACTTGAGTTTGAAATAACAGTAGGGAAACCTTATAAGAAAACAAGCATGATTAACCTGGAACGAGTACAGTGGAAATTTACCAAGGGCATCCATGGATGTGAAAGTTTAAGTTATTATGAAGGACTAAAATATGTCAACTTGTACAGTGTCTCATACAGATATTTAAGAGGAGACCTTATTATAGGGCATTTATGGACAACTACCTCTGGGAATGTTTGGGGTTAATAAAAAGTACTAGAGAATCATCAGATAACATATGTAGAAGATTCTAGAGGAATGAGAAGTGTATTAATTGGTTCTCTGAAAGAGCAGCTGATGCATGGAACAGGCTAGCAAATTACATTAAAGCAAAAATAGTTTTTATATATTTTAAGAACAGCTTGGACACTTATTAAGGAAACAACTGTTTTAATATTGGCAGGCTAGAAGGGCGTCATTACTCATGCTTGAAATATTTCTATGTAAGTGCACTTTTCACTCTTTTTTGAATATTTCAGTTTGCATAATATCGAGTGAATAAAATGCAGTATTTATATTATATATACGTTTAATATCACAGGATGTCACCATATGTTTAGTTACTTGCCACCCTACATTAAACTGCTGAATTGAAATGCCTAGTGATCAGCGTGCATTATACTAGTCAGTGTCAGTGGCACAACAGGTAGGACCTTTGTTTTTGGAGCAGAAGGCTGTGGGTTCTGTTCCCACACCAAGCAGATTGATTACTGACACTGCAGTTTATTATAATGGGGGTACTGTACCCCTGAGTGTGCTGTTTTTCAGATGAGATGATAAACTGTGGCCCTGTCTGCTTTGGTGGATGTAAAAAATCCCCTGCCGTGGCACCTATTGAAAAGTGTAGGTGAAGTTTCCTGATGCCTTGACCAAGTTTCCTTTAGTAATATAAATAGCACCTTGGCCCTCCCATGATGATGCTACCAGCATGATAAGACTAACCAGTCAACAAAGGTATTTTTTTTTTCAGAAAGGTGGCATGTCCAGTGTCTAGGGACTGCATTATACCTCTTAATCAAGAGAAAGTCAAGGCCCAAAATCAGAGTTATAGGTTCATAGGTTCATAGGTTCATACTAGGCTATCTGCCCTAGGGCATTTATAAGCCTAGCCAGAGTGTGTTTGGCTTTCGCCACCCATTTTAAATTAATTTTGCTATGCCCTTTTTCAAGGTTAGTATACTGTGCCTCTGTCTAACAGTGACACAGAAGTGATACCTGGGGTAAACCTATGATCCCCCATGCACTCATCAAGATTCCTCTTGAAGAGAGTCAATGAGGGACTCTGCCTAACCTGGACTGGGATTTTATTCCAGAGTAAAGGGAGCCTCTGGGTTATGAATCTGTCCCTCCAGCATGTCCTATTTATTTCAGTGCTGAGGTTCAAGTCTCTCGAGCGCGTAGCTCGATGGGATTTGGATTTTCTGAGGTGCAGCATGTCCATTAATTCCGAGTTGGACATGGCTTTATACGCCAGGCACAGATCGCCTCTGAGCAGGCGGTATGCCACTGAGTAGAGCTGGAGTTTCTTTAACCGGGCAGCATATGGCATCTGTTTGAGCCCTTTGATCCTCTTGGTGAGGTACTTTTGGGGTCTTTCCAGTTGCTGCAGGTGTCTGGTAAGGTACATCCCAAAAGGGGCATTGTACTCAATTATGGGCCTGATGAGGGATGAGTAAAGAGGCACGTGACCTCCCTGATCTAGATGTGAATCCCTTCATGATTAGGTGGGCTATATAAAATGTTTTTCTAACCACTTTGGCCACGTGGTTGTCAAATGAGAGATTGCTATCAACTTGGGTCCCCAGGTCCCTAATTACTTCTTCTGTACTTAATGGATTACCACCTATGTGGTAATTTGTGGCACTTTGTTTTGCCAAAGGGATGACTATACACTTTTGGCGTTTAGCTTGAGGCCATGGCTCTGGCACCAGTTGTCTGTTTCTATGAGGCCCTTTTGGAGGATGCTTGTGTCGGCTGGAGAGTCGATTATAGCGCCCAGTTTGGAGTCATCTGTGAACTTGGTCAGCCACAGTCCTTCCGTGTTGGCCTGTACCTCCGAGAAATATATACCGAACAGGAGAGGTCCCAGGACTGAGCCTTGTGGGACGCCACTTGTAACTGGTTTGGAGTCTGACATGGCTCCAGCAATTCTAACCATGTGGGTTCTGTCCTTGAGCCAGTTTGCAACCCATCTAGTGACACAGGGGTTTATATTTAAACTGGTGAGCTTATCTATAATGCCCGAATGGGGTATTGTATCGAAGGCTTTTGCGAGGTCCAGGTAGGCTGTGTGGACCACCTTCCCCTCGTCAATGGCCTTGGTGACTGTTTCAAAGAAATCGACCAGGTTTAAGAGGCAGGATCTGCCCTTAACAAAGCCAAACTGGGTAGGATCCAGTGTCTGTAGGTCCCCAATATCTTTTTTTATGAGGTCCATGATGATCCTTTCCATAGCTTTGCAGACCAAGCTAGTCAGGCTTATGGGGCAATAGTTTCCAGGATCCGTTAAGGCACCACCTTTGTGGAGAGGGACCACTGTTGCTGTACGCCACTCTTTGGGTACATATCCTGTGGTAAGGCTGAGATTGAACAATAGTTTTATGTTTGGGTTTAGCTCTTCTTGGAGTTCATGTAGGACGCAGCCTGGGACACTGTCTGGTCCCATTGATGCTGTGTTTTTTGCTTTGGAGAGGGCGGCTCTTACCTGAGCATCTGAGATGTCAGGGGGGCAGCACTCTGCTGGGATAGATATTTGCCCTTTTGGTGGGGGAGGGGAGAAGTTAGCGCTGAACCTGTCAGCTAGGATGTTGGCAATGTCTGTGGGTTGGGTGCATTTTTTGGCATTTTGGACTAATTCTGAGCATATCTGGGAATTCCCACCCAGGTGCCTAACATAACTAAAGAAAGCCTTGTGATTATCCTTAGTGTCCTGTGCAATTTTTCTCTCGAAGCTGGCCTTAGACGATTTTATGAGTGCCTGGCAAGACCAGACAGGAGGAGAAGGAAACCACGCACACCACAAACCCAGTTTCACATAGAACTATCACAACTGCAAAACAAACACATAAACACACAAAGACATACTCGGAGGCACTGATCAAAAATCTACCAAAACTACAGAGGCCTCCAAAGCAGACACCCAAGCAACTGCCACCTCAAGACATAAGACATGCAACACATAGTTCTCAAAGTCAGTGTGCTAAACAGTCACAGCCCTTAAGGCCAAACACAATGCCAGACACACTTGTTATAGGTGACTCCATAGTCAGACACACTGACGTCCCACTCACCAGACTGAACAAGGAAAAGATCACAGTTAGCTGCCTGTCAGGCGCTAGAATCCGCCACATAACACAAGCACTCAGGTCACTCCACAGCAAGTACAAGTATGACTCAGTCATTATCCATGCCGGTGTGAACGACCTGAGACGTACCTCCCTGGACTACATGAAAAGAGACATAGAGGAGCTCTCAGATTATGTAGCCCAGGCCGGTATGACCCTGACCCTGAGCAGTATCCTACCCTCACCAAGAATGATGCCACAATACAGAGACAAAATGATCAGCTTTAATAATTGGCTTAATTACTGGTGTCATTCTAAGGGGATCCAATGTCTGTCTGCCTGGGATGACATGCTTGACAAGCCACACTGCTTTGCAAGGGACGGCTTGCACCTGTCACCCCTGGGCTTCCGGATATTGGCAAAGGCTCTTGCCACCCCATAGTGCCTTTTTAGGCAAGGCTCAAATGATAAACCTACCGTAGAAAACAAAATGGAGAAAAACTAAGGGTAATACTGCTCAATGCCAGAAGTCTAAACCTCAAGATGCACGCCTCGAAGCCCTCCTCAGTATGGAGAACATCGATGTTTGTGCTGTGACTGAAAGCTGGTTCAAGGCTCCTGAGAGCACCCCAGCACTATCAGGTTATACCTCATATCATGCGTTCGCCCCAAAATCCGGACCGAACTACAAAAGGAGGGGAGTATCCATATTCATAAAGGATACCCACACCTCCAGGTTAGTGGCAACGCACGAAGCATCGGAGACCATCCAGGTGCAATTAACCATAGGTAAAACTGCCCTACAGTTTGTAACATGCTACAGACCACCTTCTCAAACTCAGGAAACCCACACAGCCTTCCTGAAGACACTGGAGAGTATAAATGTCTCTCCAAACACCATCATATTGGGTGACTTCAACTACCCAAACATAGACTGGGAACATTACTCAAGCCCCAACACCCTAGCCCAAAGGTTCCTTGAGTTCATAAACTCAAATGCTATGGAACAACTAGTCACCATTCCCACAAGAGGAGAAAATATACTAGACCTGATCATCACAAACATGGGGACAAAATGCTCCACACCGAAGTATATCCCTCATTGGTGAGATCAGACCATAAATTAATCTCACTGGAGATCCACATCCCGCCCCACCCCCAGCAAAAAAGACCACAGTGAAGAACTTCTCAAAAGCAAACTTCACACTTCTTAAGACTGGAGTGGTATCCTTCAAGGCCCCCGAGCCAGTGGAAACCACAACCCACGCTGCTGAAACCCTTACAAATGCCTTCTATGAGCACCTCCAGGAATGTATGGATCAAGCAATCCCTAATAAAATCAAGACCTTTTCCACCAAAGGCAGGCGCCTGGTCTGGTGGACTCCAGCCATAAACAAACTCTACAACAAGAGGAGAAAGCTACTACATGACAGAGCAAAATCCCTAAATGGGAAGGCATCTCTGATCAATACTAGCAAAAAACTACGGTCACTCATAAAATCATCCAAGGCCAACTTTGAGAGAAAAATTGCTAATGACACAAAAGACAATCATAAAGCCTTCTTTAGCTATGTTAGAAACCTGGGTGGAAACTCCCAGATATGCTCAGAATTAGTCCAAAATGATAAAAATCACTGAACCCACAGACATTGCCAACATACTGGCAGACAGGTTCAGTGCAAATTTCTCCCTCCCTCCCCCAAAAGGAGAAGTATCTATCCCACCAGAGTCTAGCCTCCCAAACATCTCAGATGCCCAGGTGAGAGCTGCTCTCTCTAAAGCAAAAACACAGCATCAATGGGACCGGACGGTGTCCCTGGCTGTGTGCTACGAACTCAATGAGGAACTAAACCCACACATAAGGCTGCTGTTTAATCTTAGCCTTACTACAGGATACATACCCAAAGAATGGCGACGGCAACTGTGGTCCCACTCCACAAAGGCGGTGCTTCTACGGACCCTGGAAATTACTGCCCCATAAGCTTGACGAGCCTTGTCTGCAAAGCTATGGAGAGGATCATAATGGAACTCATAAATAAAGACATTGGGGACCTACAGACACTGGATCCTACCCAATTTGGCTTTGTCAAGGGCAGATCCTGCCTCTTGAACTTGGTCGACTTTTTCAAACAGTCACTAAGGCCATTGATGAGGGTAAGGCAGTTCACACAGCCTACCTTGACCTAGCAAAAGCATTCGACACAATACCCCACTCGGGCATCATAGAAAAGCTCACCAGCTTAGATGTAAACCCATATGTCACAAGATGGGTTGCAAACTGGCTCAAGGACAGAACACACAGGGTTAGAGTTGCTGGTGCCATGTCAGACTCTAAGCCGGTCACGAGCGGTGTCCCACAGGGCTCAGTCCTGGGCCCCTCTTGTTCGGCATTTATTTTTCTGAAGTGCAGGCAAACATAGGGGATTGTGGCTGACAAAATTTGCAGATGACTGCAAACTGGGCACCATAATTGACACTCCATCAGACACAGACATCCTCCAGAAAGGTCTCATAGAAATGGATAACTGGTGCCAGAGCCATGGCCTTAAGCTAAATGCCAAAAATGTATAGTCATACCCTTTGGGAAAAACAAGGTAACCCCTAATTACCACATAGGTGGTAATCCATTAAACACGGAAGAAGTTATCAGGGACCTGGGGACCCAAGTTGACAGTAACCTCTCTTTTGACACTCACATTGCCAAAGTGGTTAGGAAGACCTTCTACATTGCCCACCTGATCATGAAGGGATTCACATCCAGATCAGGAGAGGTCATTGTACCCCTGTACTCTTCACTTATCAGACCAATGATTGAGTACAACGCCCCATTCGAATGTACCTTACCCGACACCTGCAGCAGTTGGAAAGACCCCAAAAGTTCCTCACCAAAAGGATAAAGGGGCTCAAACATATGTCATACGATGCCCGACTGAAGAAACTCCAGCTCTATTCAGTCGCATACCGTCTGCTCAGAGGTGATCTGTGCCTGACATACAAGGCCATGTCCAACCCGGAATTAATGGACATGCTCCACCTCAAAAATCCAAATCCACCAGAGCCACGAGAGCAAGAGACTTAAACCTCAACACGGATATAAATAGGACGTGCTGGAGGGACAGATTCATCACCCAGAGACTCCTACACTATGGAACAGAATCCCAGTCCATGTGAGGCAGAGCCCCTCACTGACTCTGTTCAAGAGAAATCTTGACGAGTGGATGGGAGATCGTAGGTTTACCCCGGGAATCATCTCTGTATCACTGCTGGACAGAGGCACAGCAAACTAATGGGTATAGTATTCTCATCCTAAGGGGTGGTGAAAGCCACACACACTCTGGCTAGGCTTATAAATGCCCTAGGGCAGATAGCCTAGTATGAACCTATGAACTGTAGTTCTTGCTAATACTGATCAGAGATGCCTTCCCTTTTTGGGATTTTGCTCTATCATGTAGTAGCTTCCTCCTTCTATTGTATAGTTTGTTTATGGCTGGGGTCCACCAGACAGGACGTCTGCCTTTGGGGGATTGGGTCTTGGTTTTATTTGGGATTGCATGATCCATGCATTCCTGAAGGTGTTCATAGAATGCGTTTATAAAGGATTCTGTGGTCTGGGCCGTATTTTCCACAGGCCCGGGGGCTTTGAAGGATTCCACCTCGGTTTTGAGGAGTGTGAAGTTTGCTTTAGAGAAGTTTTTCACTGTGGTTTTTGAGGCAGGGGGTGGAGTCGGGATGTGAATATCCAGTGAGATTAGTTTATGGTCTGATCTTACCAGTGAGGGATACACTTCTGGTCTGGAGCATAGAGTCCCCATGTTGGTGATGATCAGGTCCAGTATGTTTTCCCCTCTTGTGGGAGTGGTAACAAGTTGTTCCATAGCATTTGAGTTTATAAATTCTAGGAACCTTTGAGCTAGGGTGTTGGAGCTAGAGTAATGCTCCCAGTCTATGTTTGGGTAGTTGAAGTCGCCCAATATAATGGTGTTTGGAGAGACCTTCATATTTTCCAGTGTTCTCAGGAAGGCCGAGTGGGGTTCCTGGATTTGGGAGGGTGGTCTGTAGCAGGCTATAAACTGGAAGGCAGTTTTACCCACTGTTAGTTGCACATGGATAGTCTCTGATGCTTCGTGCTGTACCACCAACCTGGAGGTGTGGGTATCTTTGATGAATATTGATACTCCCCCTCCTTTTCTGGTTCGGTCCAAGTTTTGGGGCTGAAAAGCATGGTATGAGGTATAACCTGGTAGTGCTGGGGTGCTCTCGGGTGCCTTGAACCAGGTTTCTGTTACTGCACAGATATCGATGTTCTCCATGCTAAGGAGAGTTTTGAGTGCATGCATCTTGAGGTTTAGACTTCTGGAGATGAGTAGCATTACTCTTAGTTTCTTATCCCTTGTGATACCTATGGAGGTGGGTTTGTCTTTTGAGCCTTGCCTAAAAAAGGCACTATGGGGGTGGCAAGAGCCTTTGCCAATATCCGAAAGCCCAGGGGTGACAGGTGCAAGCCGTCCCTAGCGAAGCATCGTGGCCTGTCGAGCATGTCATCCCAGGCTGACAGGCATTGGATCCCCTTTGAATGACACCAATACTTAAGCCAATTGTTGAAATTGATCATCTTGTCTTCATATTGTGGCATCATTCTTGGTGAGGGTAAGATGCTACTCAAGGTCAGGGTCATACCGGCCTGGGCCACATGCTCAGAGAGCTCCTCTATGTCTCTTTTCATGTAGTCCAGGGAGGTACGTCTCAGGTCATTCACACCAGCATGGACAATGACTGAGTCATATTTGTACTTGCCTTGGAGTGACCTGAGTGCTTGTGTTATGTGTCGGATCCTAGCGCTTGACAGGCAGCTCACCGTGACCTTCTCTTTGTTCAGCCTGGTGAGCGGGACATCAGTGTGCCTGACGATAGAGTCACCTATTACAAGTGTATCAGGTGTGTTGTTTAGCCTTAAGGGCTGTGACTGTTTGGCACACTGGCTTTGTGAGCTATGTGTTGCATGTGTTTTGTTTTGAGGTAGCGGTTGCTTGGGTGTCTGCTTTGGAAGTCTCTGCTGCTTAGGCAGATTTTTATTTAGAGCCTCCGAGTATGTTTTTGTGTGTTTATGTGTTTGGTTTGCTGTCGTGGTAGGTCTATGTGAGACTGGAATTGTAGTGAGTGTGGTTTCCTTCTCCTCCTGGCAGGTTTCGCCAGTACTGAGTTGAGAGAGATTAGCCTCCAGTTTGGCTATATGGTTGTCTGTGTACATGAGGCAGTTAGATTTTATTTATTGGACTTATAAACTTAGTTGTTAGAAACAAAGAAAAAAGAACAGGTTTTGTGTTAGCATATATTTTCTCAAAAGAAATGCAGCCTGAAGCTGAAATGTTTCATAATAACCAGAGGAGGAGTAGAGCAAAAATGTAATTTGCATTGTAGTTCTTGAAGGTTACATGGAAACGATGCAACAAATTGCTCTAGTGCTAGAAAGTTAGCAGAGCAATGAAAAACAAATGTCTGTTTACTTACTGCAGTCCACAATTACTTGCTGGAAAGCCACACAAGTAAAAAAGGATACTATTCAAAACTGGGGATGGTTGAACGATTTGTGTTAGAGTTATTTTATGAATTACCATGGATACTTGTTACAATCATTATAACAATTTTTGTAATAGACCCTTTCAATACAGAACATTGAAGAGGTTTAATTTTAACAGTCAAAATGTTCTTTATAATGAGCTTAGGTGTGTGTGTGTGTGTGTGTGTGTGTGTGTGTGTTCGTGTGTGTGTGTGTTCGTGTGTGTGTTTTATATATATATATATATATATATATATATATATATATATATATGAGAAACCTTCCAGTGGTGGTGCTGGTGTGTGTGTGTGTGTGTGTGTGTGTGTGTGTGTGTGTGTGTGTGTGTGTGTGTGTGTGTGTGTGTGTGTGTGTGGTGTGGCAGTGGTGGCTTGTGCGTGTGTCTGCATATGTATTGTGGTTTGTGTGTGGGGTGTATGGACCTCTGTGAGACTGGCTACTTTGATGTGGTGGTGCAGGAGCTTGTTACAGTGGATCACTGCTACTAAATGTTAGTTAAGAGTGACTGTGGACATCTCAGAAGACTGAATTTTGGTGAAGTGGATGCACTGGGGGTGAGGCAGCATGGATGCATGGGGGCAGCAGTACAAGACCTTACAGTACAAATTGAAAGAACCTGTCTACACTCTTGGTCCCACTGTTAGCATGCCCATTTTGTTGACATTAGTCAACATAACTCAATCACCTACTGCCATATTTTTACGCCATCAAGTGGCTAGCTCTGTAACGAGCTCTAATTGTTGTTAATTTTATGTGACTTCCCTGGGCTATCTAGTTGTCCAATTTCCTTATACAAGCATGCAATGATGATTGAACAAAGGTAGGAGTATGAAAATGCATTCAAAAATGATTCTTATTTTAAAGGAGTACTCTGGGTAGTAACTGGAAAACACATTTTAGAAGCTCATGTGTTGCAAGCTGCAGAACAGTACAATAAGGCCTTATTACTAATTTTTGTTTTACACTAAATGATGTAATGTAGTTGGCCATTTATTTATTTATTTGACATTTGTTGTCCAGGATAGTCAAATTGAGCTTGTGCCCTTTTTTACTGGAGGCCCGGGGAGAAAAGCTCCACCATATAAAATATATAGGATACTCACAGTAAAAAATATGTGAGGAAATATGCACAGTACAGGTTAAACTAGAAAATAGAAAGTAACATGAAAATATAAAATATGTAGCACAAATTATGCTAGAAATATATAAAATCACAAAAAAAGCTGATATAAAAATAAGGAAAATATTTGAGTATAATTGTACAAGTAAGGAAAAAATTAGGAAAGGAGACCATTAAAAAGGGAGGTAGGTAGGAACAAAGTTAGAGAATAAGGAGAATTAGGGAAAAAGTCAGGAAAGGTAGTTATAGCAGTTAGTTTGGTGAGTAAGTACGGGGGGAAGTAAGAGCAGGAGAAGGAAGAAAGAAGAGGTGATAGTGGAAGACATCTGGCAGCAAAGAGACTAGGACGGCAAAGGAGAGAAGTAGCTGAAGGTTGAAATAAGAAAGAGAAGCATTTCAAGTAGGATGATTATGATGACAAATCCAGGCTCTGTTTAGCAAATTTCTAAGAGCTGTTTTGAAGTCATGAGAACTGGTAATATCTCTGAGGGCCAAGGGAAGCTTATTCCAAGATAATGCAAGAAGGTAGCTGTAAAGGTTTTGTCCTAAAGATTGTTTTGGTTATGGATCTGCAGGAGAAATTGTTCAGAGCTACTGAGAGAGTGAGGAGGGTTGTAAAGGGAGACAAGTGAGGAGTTGCTAGGGCAGGAGGAAGGTTGATTTAAGATGGTGGACATGACTTGTCTCTTCCATAGTGTACTGTTTTTTCCCCAGAAGATGAAATTAACATGGCCTACCCTCTCCTGCAGGATCATATTTTTCCTCACTTAGAATGGAAGTACTCAACATTACATCTTATTTTCAGAATTTCTAGTGACAGTGTCACTAACTAAAGTCTAGTAGCTCTCTTAGCTTTGCACTCTTTGCCTTATATTACAGACATTGAAATGAGTCCTTTCTTTTAGCTTTAAGAACTAAGAATGCTATATTCTCATATTCATTTCCTTCACAATTCAAATTTCATACCATTTCATTCTTAGTTTGTCACTTAGATATGACAACAGTACTGCTTTGTTTATTCACAATAAATCTGAAATTTCAGAGATTTGATAAGTTTATGTCTCATTTAGGAAGGAAAGAATGCAGGATTGCAAACAGCTTGCAATGGAGGCTTCTCCTGTACCAAAAATTTTAAATGTAATGGACCATATGAAGCAAGACCCAGAGAAACACATTTTTCAAGGAAGTATCATTAGAGTTCATGCAAAATCAAAATAATATTCATTCAGCAAGCTGAAATGTTATTGTTTCTTTCGGCTTTTTCCTGGTTAGGGGTCACTACAGCGGAACTCCTGTCCGCTAATGATTGGTAGTTGATTTTTATGTGCCGAGTTACCAGCCCTGACGCACAACCTTCAACGAAGGTACGTCCATTCACGCATGTCTCCATGCAGAAGACGCTCTAGCTGAGAATTGAACCGGACAGTGTCTTACTGTGAGGCGACAACGCTACCGCAGCACCACCACTGCTGAAATGTAATACAAGGCAATAAACAGCTAGCATTTGCTTTATATTAACATTGAAGTAAGAGTGTAGCAATCCTTTTGCAGGGTGGAAAATGCTCTCTGAGGTAAGGAAACATGGTGTTTAAAGCTTAGTTGTCTGTGAAAAAAGGAGTTATGGGGAAATAATTCCTGCATGGGATTATGAGCTTTGTTCTCTTAAAAAAAAAAAAAACAAGTAAACTCACATTCTGCTTGAGTTTGGTTTGAGATGCGGTACTTTAAGTTGCATCCCTGAGCTCTTTTTCTACCTATGTAATTGTCATCAGGCCCTCCTTATATAACAGCATCTTATGTCTTTCACTATCATTTTCTCAAGAAGGCCATTCATGCATTCAGCAGACTTTCTGTTGCAGAAAACCTGCTAACCATTTCACATTCAGTATCATGAAGGCTTTAGTCCCACGTATATCTTCAGAGAGTATCTTATGACCCTCCTCCTTCCCTTTTTTAAAATATGCTGCTCCTCACATTACGTTCATTCTTCCTCTAGGCCAGTGACAGCAATCTTCAGCTTGTTTAATTAGAAGGAGGTTTTAGACATTCCCTCATTTTCTGCCATCCACTTAGCTTTTTCACAATCATGGGCAAAAAGGAACTATCCTGTTGTCAGCGGACACAAGGCTGAGGCATATAAATGTAGCAAGATATAACATTATAAGTGAATGTTACTTTACTTCAGTGACTTCTCGTGTTGACTATTTTGCCATATTTAACTCCAGCTTTCTAATGAAAAGCATTTCAATGTCAGTGGCTTAGCAGATAATACACTTGCCTTTGGTACTGCAAGGTAGGAGAGTTCTGTTCTCATCCCAGGTGACTGGAATAATTTTTCCATTACTGACACTGTTGTGCAGGATTAGGGTGTGCTGCACTCCTAAATGTGCTATTCTATAGATGAGATGTTAAACCAGGGTCCCATATGTCTGAGAAGGGGGTAGCTCAGATGGATGTAAAAGATCCTATGGCACTTATTGAAAAGAATAGGGGAATTTTCCCAGTGTCCTGGCCAAATTTCCTCCAGTCTGTATAAATACCACATCTGGTCTCCCCTGAAAAGATCCCACTAGCCTATTGGAAGTAACCTGTTCAACAAAAGCAAACTAATAATAATAATAGTAATAATAATAGTAATAATATAATTTGCAAAATATATAAAGAACTTATATTTTGATAGCATAATTATAAATGGTACATTGCATCTAAGTGGATTATCCTATAACTATTTGTCTTTACGGCTGATATATTAATTAACCAGAGCATAAAATTACAGTTGTCTAATTTGTTAAATTATGTCACATTTCCTCATACTCTGTGGATGTTCTTTTTGCCACATTTGTTTGTAAGGCAAACACCTTAACCATTAGGCCACCCTCCCTGTCTGTACATAACCACTTGCAGCATGCCTGCAGGTATGGAACACAACAGCACACAACGTGGTGCAAAACTGTAAATATTACAAATGTGCTGTCACCTATAGCAACTTATTTCAGGTATGCTTTGATCACAATAGTGCCAGGTAGGCTCATGGAGGCAAATGATTGGTTTGCTAGGCCTGCAATACAGTGGCATCCTTTGTGTTACATTAGTAGGGTCTTTTAGCTTTTAACTGCCCCTCCCAGCCCATTTATGTCCAGCTGCTTAGGTTCAGGTAGACACAGCAGCGGCAAGGCTCAAATGCCCAATTGTTCAATGGAATTGACCTTCTGGAATAATAACTGACTGAGTTACTGTTACAGTGAAAAAAATTGTAAGTGGCCGAGTAGTGTACTTTTGTTGCTGTGACATTTAGAAGTGCATAAACATGAAGTGACAAACACGATTTTTTTAAAAACAAGTTCCTCATTGATTTTATTCAAGTAAACATCAGAGCACACTGTTGGAAATATATTGCAGCTCAGTCTCCTATCCCCTACAAATTTTCTGGAAATTAATAAAATGAATGGTTATGAAAACTGTGTTCATGGGTGTGCAAAAAAATGTGTCTATATTCAGGTGTGAATTAATGCATTGGTAGGGTGAGGGTGTAGGTGTTTACAGGGCATGGGGTTAGCTATATTTTTGCACTCAAACCTTCAAATGCCTTGCCCACCCATGTATCACGATCACATCTCTGAACATCGAAAGAAAACAAATTAAGGTTACAAAAGTATGAGGTTGTTCTACAGCTACAGCAAGAGCAGGAAGTAATTCTGCTGAGAATGCATTTTGTGTGTTTTTTATCTAATGATAATAATCATAGTGTTTAATGCATTACAGAAAAAGCATTATGATAGTATAAATGAGTTAAGTACTGTGACCAAGTTTGATGTTTGAATACAACTTGCCTGATTCAGCCAAAATAATGTTAACATTAAAAAGGAAACATAATTAAACATTTAACTGTGTAAATAATCATTGTACTATATATATATAAAAGACAACAGCACCTTTCAGAAGTACTGCGTTACAAAATGAACTGCCAGGAAGCATATCCCATTAGCAGAAGGAAAGCTAATCAATACTAATAGCAAACAGAACATTTTTAAAAGCATCGCAATGAAGTCAAGCAGAATCTTGAAACAAATTCAATGAATCAAGGAAGAAAGCCCTCTTTTTTTTCTGAAAGTCATTTTGCTTTGCTATGATAAGTTCTGCTTGCTGTTTTAAAAGGTTGCCAGGTGCAATGAGTTAGAATAAACTGCTAAAACCAGACTGGACATACTCAGACTGAAATGGAAAGAGCATTGATTCTTTGTCCTTGTCAGCAGCCTTTTGTTTCTCCTTCTTTAATTTTTCTTTTTGATCTTCCTTAAGCTGACAGTCTCTCATCAATCTTGTCCAGTTCTCACTCCCGGTCTCTCTTCTGGAATCTTTTCACAGCCTCAATGGCCTAGTCGGTCCACTGGTGAAGGAAGACCAGGCCTAGCACAGAAGTAATCTACCCCCGAAATCCATAGACCAAATACCAGAAGCATCCCACAGACAGGCACCTGTTATGTTACAATAACTGCATTTACTTCCTTTGTGTAGAATCCCACGAGGCCTTCTCACAGAGCTGTAAAACTCATAGCTGGCAGGCACTGCAATGAACATGATGTATATTTATTCACTTTTAAAATGTAATTAAGATTGTTAACTAATAGGTAATCTTCTGCTCTGCATTGTATCTACAAATGTCTAAAGCAAATGTTTTGGAATTTTCCTTCACAGGTCTCCACTAAAAATTAGCTGCAAACCAAGCTACAGAACTCAGTTAACAACATTTAGATAGACATACAGAGATATAGATAGATGATAAATAGATAGATAGATAGATAGATAGATAGATAGATAGATAGATAGATAGATAGATAGATAGACAGATAGACAGATAGATGGATAGACAGATGCAAATTTAACAAGATGATTTAACTTTATTTCGATACCCACTAACAGCTTTGTGTTAGCTCTCTGATACCTCTGGAATCAAGGACAATCAGGGTAATTTTTTTTTAAATATTAGTACTGTTAACCCGAAGCATTGGCAGAATAACAGAATGTGCATTAACAAACGTTTTGAGGAGTAAAACAAGTCTATTACTCTGTTATTACTTTTTAAGTGTAATCCACCACTTTCTCCCAAAATTACTGGTTTTAGTAGGGATTAGGAGGGACATAGCTAAACTTTGAGCCAAAATCAGGGATAACTGAGAGGTATTCTAGGTTCAGTGTTATCCATATGTATATAGATGTGTATATGAAGGTGTGTTTAGGGCGACACAGTGACACAGCAGATAGTGTTGTCATCTCCCAGCAAGAAGTTCCCTGATTTGATTGTCAGCTTCGGTGCCTTCTGTGTGGAGTCTGCATGCCCTACTTGTGTTTGAATGGGTTTCCTCTGAATGCTCTGGTTTCGTCCCACATACCAAAGGCATGCAATAGGTGGATTGGACACTCTAAATTGGCTGTAGGTGTGAGTATGTGGTATAGAAGAACTAACATGGCAGGGCTAGCCACCTGGAGGTGTAAACCATGGCTCTAGATTGTCACAGTTAAAGCGACACCCAAACCCCATATGGGCAAAAACGGGTTGTGGATGGATATGAATATGTGTTTGTTTTATTTTAGTTTTAACAGATATACATTTTCTTTTAGTTTAATTTTTTTTTATTCCCCTTCTGCTTCATTCTTTCTGGCTTGCCCCAGTGCTTTCATCCATTGCATGGTATACTAACCTCTCCCACAGACCCTTAATACTATCCTTGTTCTAAGTCTGTGATTTTTGTAGAACCCAAGGGTGTCCTGGGTGCAGGGATTGTGCCACTGACTGCTTCCACTGGAAGGATTTTTGTTTTTCAATTGTAGCCTACCCCTTGGTTCCTCCTTCTCCTGTGTTCACCTATTTACATCTGAGGTCTATTCCCTTCTAAGCACCATACCCCCTCAGAGGGAATATATAGGCAAATGCCCTCCCCTCCTAGGAGAGACATGACCATCCCTTCCTGCCAGCATCTCAGATACCTGCTCTGATAATCAAACCCTAGTTTCTCAGGCCATAGTTATGGTTTTATCTCTCTATGGCACAGAGCCAGTCCAAACAGACATACCTTAATAATTTAAACAAAACATACTGCAGATCAGGGCAGTAGCCAGTTATTGCACTGGATAAACATTCAAATGGTTTTCATTGTGAAAATGTACTCCATTTGACAAAGTGGTTACTGCAGAGAGAAAGTCTGTTTCCCCAAGGTGCAACAACCTTTTATACTAGTAAATAGGGACACAGGAGTTGAAGCCCCCTGCTTGCAGGAGTGAGATACTTTTCCTCATAGAAAAACAAGTTTTGAATTCTACTGCAAATGTTCTGTATTTTCTAATGTGGAATAAAAAAATGTTTTATCTCTTGTCATGGAGCTGTGGTTACTATTCATCTTATGGTGTTAGTCTTGAAACTATGGTCTATTTCCCTTTTATTTAGATGTGCTCATGAGTTTAACTTAACCTCAATCTAATTTAGTATTTTCTGGAAGCTGAGAAGTTATTTTGACTGCACTCTCTACCTTAGAGTTGTTTAACCTGTATATTTTGCCTCTAAAATGACCAAAGGATTTAGCTAGTAGGACTTTAACTGCTTAGGATCTTGCTTTGTTCTTTATTCAGCTGCTTGAGCAGGGTAGCATCTAATCCATACTGAACCCATTTCAGCCAGAACCCAATAGTACAACAGCTTAGAGGGAATCCAGTTGTGACGACAACAAGAATAATGAAGTAAGACATCGAAAAACAAACACTATAAAAGGGCTGTTGTAAGTGGTATTAAAATCACAGCAACAAACACAGCTGCACTTCAGACAAACAAAATATATGCCAAGCTTTACAGGCACATATCACAAGTATGTTTCAGCCCAGCCTGTCAACACCATTTGGAAAAGCATAATTCATTGAGCTGTGTTTGGACATAAGTTCAGCTCTATTTATTTACGATTTCATGTTTATAGATAATTGTGTGAGCATCATGTGACTTTTTTTTTTGAAAATTAAACTTGACATACAGTTTACAAAAAGTGACTAGGTGAGGTAAAATTCATCGCTCAAAACATTTGTTTTGAGTTGGCACTTTTAAAAGTCATACCAAACAAATTTAGAAGGCTGTGTTCAAAGAGTCACATTCATATGGTGTACTGTTAAATTGATAATGCTGTAAATTGGATACTCATTTACTGTTTAATATCTATTGTGGACAACATACTATTTCTCAATTAATGTGTGTGAGTAGGTAGTTGTAATTAGCAGCTAATACGTAAAGAGAAGAGCAGGCTCATTTACATTTTCTGTCTGCACGGCATGATCCATCCTTTCCTTGTTAATGTCTTATAAGAAATAAGAGTCATTTCCCATTTGTGTCTAAAAGAATAAACAGTCGTAGCTCAGCTGATAGGTATGAAACGTCAGCATTTCTTTTGGATGTGATGTCTATAAATATTCCAAGTCATTTCATTTTAGTTTCTGTTAAAGTCATGAACCTTTCCATTTTGATTAAAATAAAGACACGCTGTCCATTTTGTATTACAGATGTACAAAGATCGCAATCCATAATACGGTTTGCATCATGCACTTATAAAAAAACAACTAGAACCTTTGTAGATGATATTTATAATTCGCCCCAGCACTTCTTATTTGGTACCTCTAAAGAGCTCCGTCTTTTCTGTCCTGTCTTGATGTCCATGATAAATAAAGCACAAGTTAACATTAAAGTGAAAATGTTTATTTAGTATACAAAAGTACATTTTAAAGTCACTTTATTGCTGAGCTGTGTGCCTAAATGCAGTCAAAGTTTAGAGTTACAAGTGGCCTTGGTTTTATGGAATCCCAGCACTTACTTTCACTGCTCAGTATATCACATTATCCACCCATTACTAACCTTAATTTTTAGACTGGAGAGAAACTTAATCACTTTACTGGGGTAAAATGGTATGTTACTGTCCAGTTGTTGAAACAACAAATTCAGCAGTGGTACACAGTATACTTTAAGTACCAAAAAAAGTTGCTAGTTATAAGGTAAGATAAGGTTTACTTACTAACTGTAAGGAAATGACTTATAAACTCTGAACTTTTGGGCTCATTCATTTGTATTTTTGCTTCTTGAGTAGAGTCAGAAATAAAAGTAAGGCTGAAATTCTCTACAGCTGGCATAGTAGCACTGCAATGTCTTTATAATAGTGGGATGAATTGTAAGGACAGGGTTAACAAAGAAGCCACACACACACACACACGCACACGCACACGCACACGCACACACACACACACACACACACACACACACACACACACACACACACACACACACACTGACGGAGAGGGAACCACAGTGTCACATGTACTTGTGTACCACTTAATCCATTCCTAATACATCATTATAGAGATGCTGCTGTATTACTATATGTATAACAGCCCCTTTACTTTATAAAACTACTTTTTCTTGTAATTTATTTACAACATAGGATACAATCAGGATACAACTACTTTCAAATATCATACTAGTGTTTCATGTAACAGTTGACCGACTTCAATAAATATGAAAAAAAAAACACTTAAAATCAGCACTTCTGTCTTTGCACTCAGTTTGATTATATCACATAAAAATGATACCTTGACAGCTTTTTGACAAGCTGACCATATTTGACGGTGTGTGTAGACTTAGAACACACATTTAATAATTTAATCATATGAGGCACCTGCAGTGAATCATTAGCAAAAAAACTTGGTAGCACTTTGTCAATCTGCTCTCATGTTTTCTGAATGCATGAAACAACCAGTGCAACTCAGATTTAAGGGATATATTCTTTGCTACTTTGTTCAAGGAAGGGTTCAAGATGTCACCAGCTGCATGCACAACCCTCTGGGAAGGGGTAATAATGTACATGTCATTTGTCATTGTAAGAACCAAAACCAAATGTGCCATAACCCTTGCCTAGAGTCCCTTGAGTTATGTAAAATCTTGACACATCTGTAACAGCTAAAATAAAAAAACATTAGATTACGTGAGGAATCTTTGGTGGAGGCTTTTCCATTATTTAACACTTTTCATCATTACTCTTTCTGCTTCCTCTAACGATAATAAATATATTGAGCCTTCTTCTGTCTCTTTCTTAGTAAAACTTCTGGTAAGTTTGTGTTTCATTCAGTTTCCAGAACATCATTTGACGATTGGAAGTGGCAATGCATATGAAGTAGGGAAATTTGATTTAGGACATCAGCTCATTAATAGCTGAGATAATAAAACATTTAGTGTTGTAAAATTGTTCTTCTGTACCCTAGTAAGGTTAGGTCGCAATTAAATGAAATGGAGAGCTCTGGCTTTCTGTAAATATTTAGTTTTCTGAATTGTTATTCCTGTCTGTCAGTTGCTCTGCAAGTACTACAGACTCAACATAACATGTTTAAATTCCTAAGTTTCGCATCCTGTACTTGCAAACTGACGATCATTGTCAAAAAAAATGAGTTCTTCTGGTATACCATGTTGTGAAAATGAACTTCCTGGTAAATGAATTATAGCAAAATTCAATGTGTTTTTGAGTTTAGAACCGCTGTAAATTTAGAACCACAGACAGTACACCAAATAATGATGATTCTTATGTAGCAGTTACTGCTAAATGTATACCATGGAAAACCAGGAATTTCATATGATATCATTCCTGTTTGGGATTCTTACTGATGCAGAAATATCACAGTTACAGATAAGAATTTTATCTGCTTAGCCAAAACAAAATAATACGCTGTTTTGTAGTTCCTGATACTGAAAAGTAAATATTGAATCATGTTCAAAATGCTTTTTCTCATCTGCCTTTGGATGATATCTTTATCAGGCATGATTAGCAGACCTTATGCTCAAGACAATTCATCATCTCCCTATTGTAATTCTGGGACTCGTAACTCCGAGTCCCGGAATTACTGAAAAATTATGAAAATAGAAGAGAACACTGAATGTTAAACACAATTACTCTCCACTGAAAGCTGTTTTATTTTTTTTGCAGGTGGGTGTGCCCACCACTACCTCCATGTGGGTGGAGAGCAAGAATCTCATGCCTCCCAAACTTATAAACACTAACTCTAACGTTAATTTTCCATTAATACTCTGAGAAAGATAAACCAAAGACTTAGAATATACACATCTGCATTTTTGTTCATCCAGTCTCTCTGTTCTGGAGCTCATAATTACAAGTCTCCGAATATCAAATGATTACCTAATCATCCCAGTAAGTGAAACAGACTTAAATAACATGAGGCAAAGCTATAGATTTGTTAGACCAACCAATTAGTATAAATTCCTTAACTGAATTGTTTTGTTCTCTGTCTTTTCTGTCAGGTTTCTTAAGCAGACTGAGTTTATCTGCTGACATGGGTAGCTGAGATACAAACCACAATCCTAGTTCCTCTTAAAACAAATCTTTTTTCTGTCCTTGTAGAAATCCACTACATAAGGTATCTGGAATGTTCTTCTGCTTGTCAAGTGTATATTGTACACTTAGTCATAATTCATTAGATTGAAAAGCATTCTTTGAGGTCTACTGGAGTCTTAAACAAAGATTTACTTTGTTCAAGCTTATGGCCAGACTACACTACAATGGTTTCCCATATACATAATCATGGATCTTTTGACATCCATATATGACTCCCAACATTTTCTTTTAATTCCTTGTGTATCTGGACTGAACATATGTTGAGGCCCTGAATCCAAATGGCACTTATCTGCCTTCATCAAACACTACTACACCAAAACATAGTTGACTGGCATCTTTGTATGGTGATGGGTTGTCTAATGTCATGTTTCAAAACTGGAGTCTGCGTGACAAGTTCCCTCACCAGTCCAAAGCTGTAATCTTACTTGAATGGACAAAACCATGTGATATCATGTAGAAAGTGCTTCCTAAAAGGTGGAGTAAGATATGACAGGTTAGGAATGAACATTGAATATATTTTACCATTCTTAGGCATTGCATTTGACCAGATTTGCCTTGCAATTTTGGTGTACTCACATTTGCTTTTTTGTTATCAGGCTTGAAATCTTCAGAAGCCAGATCCCATACAACTAGAGATGACAAGATACAAAGATCTGACATTTGAATTTGTTTAGTTGTAGACTGTTTTTCCTCAGTATTACTAACACCAAAGGTATAAATTGGAGAAATATCTTTATCACTAATGACAAAAGAAATAATATATCCACAGGAATCACTAAAAAGGGATATATAAAGCTGACAGCCATGGCTCTTAGCTTAAAGCAAATGAAATGTAGAGGATGTGGGAGGATTAGCAATGAGAAGGTGTTAAGTTAATGCAGCAAGTACAAGGAGTAAGGCATAGACATACTGCGAATTAAGATAACTGTGGAATTCAGACATAGTGGATACATTTCAGATGTTTTGAAAGATTTGATTCCAAAATCTTTGACCTAACCAGCATTCACACAAATCCCACAACTTCCCACAAGCTGTGCTGCCAAGTGTGTTAATTGGATATATTGAATGTTTAGTTTTGACAATTTGAAATGCAAACCTGTAATTTCTGTGCTTGTTCAGCTTGTGATCTGAGTGTGTGAGCAGAGTACATGCTGAATCACAAAGAGAACCAGATGAGTTCAGCTTTTTGAATGCGGTTTTAGGAGCAATAATACATTCTGCTTCCTTAAGAACAGACCTTTCTTTAATCCTTAGTTACTGAGTATTAAGCATCAACAGTGCTACTGCTATTGCTGTAGGTGTGCATTTCTATTGCACTTGAGAACATTTTTACTTGCATTCTTTCCTGAGGTTCTGCTTTGGGCAAATATTTAATTTATATTTTATTCTTGCATTTGCATGACTTGACAAAATAGTTATAACTTCCACGTAATTTACATTTCTGATTATGAGCACCATGGTGCCTTTTCTCATAATCCCACCTCATGCATGCAGCTAAATTATTAACCATATGTTTTTTTTTTCTGGGTGCTATCTTAGTTGCCTTTTGGCATTATTTTTTTCTTTTGGTTTTATTTATAGGCGTCTGACTTTTCTGCATGAAATGAATCATTTCTATCTTTTGTTTTACACACTCCTAATTCTTCAAACAGCCCCTTCATTTGAGCATCTGTTATTCACTTGTCTAGTGCATACCCAGGGCCTTTACAACTGTCAAATCAAACTTTGTCAGTAACCTACTTCTGACTTGATCATTTCAAATGCCACAGATAATTCTCTCTTATCTAAGAGTTAAGTAAGTGACCAGACATATGGCCTGTTACCCAGCTACACATGCGTCAAAAGTTTCTTCAGCACTTTGATTTCTAGTGAAACATGGTGGCCTAATATCAAGACAATTTCTGTTGGCTAACATTATACCTGTCCTTCATTTTCCATGACTGCTAACTTATCTTTGTATACTTCTGTGAGGTTAGAATATTAAATATATTTATGACTTCCTCATCTGCAATATGTGGGAATGCTACTCAATGGATGTTCTCTGGCTTGTCAGCAAATCCACTCACAGTAAGATGCAGTTGAAGTTTTTGAGTCTACAGTTTTGAGGTGTCAGAAAATGTACCATGCATCTCTGGAGCTGTTGGTGGTTGAAATGTTGATGTGCTGTGCCAAAATGATGAAGAACATTGTTGATTTCTTCCTTGGATGCAAGAACTCAAGACAAAAATAAAAATGTATTACTACTCATCATGCTGCATCTACTTATAACTGCAACAGTACTCACTATGCTCTCTATTGCTACCTCTTATCACTACTACCTCACATATCCAGTTCTATGTTCCCCTACCTCTCACTCACACTACAACTTTCCTACTTATTCTTCTTTTACCATCTCTCCAGACCTATTTAACTCTTCTACCTCAACTCTGTACAAAAGACACATATTACCAATTCTCAAACCTTCTAATAGGACTAAATCTAGATTGCCCAAATACTGTCAACTTTTCACATCAAGTGTTCTTCTCTACAAACAACTACTGTCCTCAGGGGACATCTACCCCAACCCAGGCCCCTGTACACCTCTCCTCTATCTCCCCCCCTTATCTACCTTAACTACCTCCTCCTTACAACCCTCTTCCGACAGCCTACCAGTTATACAACCTCAGTCCCACAACTCAATCCCACGCAAACACCTAACCTTTTATTCACTAAATATTCAAAGCCTAGCAAATAAAATTACTGAACTGCACTCTTGGATAGCTTACAACACCCCTCACATCCTATCCCTATCAGAAACGTGGCTCAAGCCACATACTTCTAACAGTGAAATACTCCCTCCTGGCTACAACATCTACCTCTCTGATAGAACTTCAAAGAAAGGAGGTGGTGTAGCCATCCTCTACTCTAACAGCCTTAACCTTTCAACATACCCCACACCTATTCCTAACCCTGATGAACTCCTCATTCTAAACTTTCATCTGAATCCACACAAAAAACTTGCTATTGCTTCCATTTATCTTCCTCCTGGCAACAATGTGCCCATTCTAGAAAACATATTATCCTGGTTCTCTTTCAACATACCTTATGAAACACCCATCCTTGGTGATGTCAATATAGACTGGTCAAAACTTTCTACTGACTCTCCCTTACTTAGTATTCACCTTTATGGTTTCCAGCAACTCATTTTCACCACCACTCATTTGCGAAAAAAAACTCTACCTCCTGCACCACAATAGACTGGATTCTTACCAATTCCCTTCAACACTACCATCAGCCCAAAACCCTACCAGACTCCCTCAGTGACCATCTGCCTACCTCCATCCTGAGATACGACCCACATACTCCTAAACCCCACCTTTTTAAAGATTGTCAGAAACTATCCACATTTATTTCTTCTCAGTTTAACTCAATTCTACATAACATTGACTGGTCCATCCCTAAGCAACTCCCTCTCAATGATGCCATTGAGTCTTTTAATAGCATTTTCCTGAATACTCTGGAATCCCTAGCTCCCTCCAGGAAGATCAGAGTGAAATCTAATCATGCCCCCTGGCTTTCTAAAGAAACTAAGTCCATCATGAAACAAAGAGACAGTGTCTGGAAAGCCTGGATCAAATCTAAACAAACACCTCATCTTCTCAAATACAGACAACTACGTAATCTTACCAAAAAAATAGACAATAATAGACAAAAAATAATTTTATAGCTCAGGCCAGCATAAACATAGATCTAACCCCCGGAAATTTTGGTCAACACTTAACAGCATCCTTTACCCAGGCTCACTCTAACTCATCCCCCTACCCAAACACAACTCCTGAAGAAACAGCTGCCCTCCTTAATTCCCACTTTATTTCCTCCATCCAAAATCTCCTACCCTCTCAGCCTAACTCCTCCTCTTTACCAGACCCAACACCCACCCCCAATACTACTCCTTTTTCCTTCAAGCCAGTTCCCACTTCTTACATCAAATCTCTACTGCTCAAACTCAAACCCTGCTCTCCCTCTACTGACAAATTACCTCTTACCTTCCTCAAACTTGCAGCTGACTCTACTGCTTACCCAGTGTCTTTATTAATAAATAGATCTATGCTAGACTCTACTGTTCCTACCCTATGGAAATCTTTCTACACTACCCCTCTCCATAAAGGAGGTAACTCCACTGACCCTTCCAACTATCGGCCTATTGCCATTCTATTCCCTCTATCTAAGATACTAGAAAAATGTATCCACACACAGCTTCTCAAGCACCTACTCAATCACAACCTACTCACCCCTACCCAACATGGTTTTCACCCCTATCACAGCACAACTACTGCTCTACTCTCTTTCACTCACACCATTACAGAATCCTTGGACAATAATAAACTTACCTCCTGTCTCTTTCTAGACCTCTCCAAAGCTTTTGATACAGTATCTCATCCTTTACTTCTATCTAAACTTGCCAACTTTCACCTATCCTCTAACACCCTCAGCTGGTTTGCTAGCTGTCTATCTGGACATGAACAATCTGTCAAATGGCTCTTCTCCTCTTCTCCTTTCCTGCCTATCTCTACTGGTGCTCCACAAGGTTCTATCTTAGGTCCCCTTTTATTCAACATCTTCAACAATGACTTCTTCACCTCTTGCAATCAGTCATCTCTCATACAATATGCTGATGACGCCACTATTATTTCTGCAGCCAACAACATCTCTGACCTACACCCTCTAACCCAAAAAGCTCTACTCTCCACCGAACAATGGCTTTCAAAAAACATTCTAATCCTCAATCCCAAAAAAAACAAACTCTTACTATTCCTGCCCCATTCTCTTGCTCATCATAGATCCTCCTTTGTCATTAAGTCTTGTAACAACACAGCCATCCAACCTGACACCTACACTAAACTCTTAGGGGTCATCATTGACGATGAACTAAAATTTAATCAACACATACAGCAATGCATAAAGAAAACCCATCAGAAACTAGGTCTCTTATACCGGAACAAAAAATTCCTCACTCCTGAAGCTAGACTCACCCTAGGACAAGCTCTTCTCCTCCCCTCTCTCCTCTATGCCACCCCAGTTCTCACAAATTTTCAAACAACTACCCTGAACAAACTCCAACAAACCTACCACAAAATAAGCAGATTCACCACTAACTCCCCAAACAACACACACCACTGTATTGCCTTAAAGTCTCTGCAATGGCTGGAACTCCCACAACTACATCTCTACCAATTTCACATGCTGCACTCTATGCTCTTTAAACCATCCTACTGTCCATCTTTATCTCTCCTAGTCTCTATCTATACCTGTTCTCGATCTCTCCGCACCTCCAATCAGCAATTGCTCGATATCTACCACCCCAGTAAGTTGGTAGGTAAGCAACTCTATAAACACTATGTGGCCCAAGCTTGGAATAAACTTCCCCTAGACATATGCTCTATCTCTCACACTCCACTATTTAAAAAAGAACTTAAGGCACATTTACTCAACTCCAGAACCTGTCCCTGCTATGACCCTACATAGCTCTCCCCTCCACCCACACTCACATCACTCTCAGTTGATCCTACTCACACTCTTGACTCTCCCTGACTTGTATAGTAACAAAGAATTTGTCCTGAAAAAAAAATATATATATATTTCAATTTATTTTTTCTTTCAGTTTATAATCTTCACATGTAGTTGTTTATTCCTTTCTATTGTTTGCTATTATTGTTTGTAGCTCTTGTTTGCTTATTGTAATTAAATATTGTACCTTCTGGAGCTTTTCTCCTCGGGTCTCCACTGAAAATGGGACTTTTTCCCTGTTGGACTAACCCGGTTAACAAATGTCAATAAATAAACAATAAATAAAAAATAAATTATGTATTTTACATTAAAAATGACAAAACATTTTTTTTTTAATTATTTGTGGTGAAAATAACTATAACGGAGTCTTTAGGTGAATTTTTGTTATAAAATAAGAAAAGCAAATTGTACAGAGGTTGCTTCATGTACAATATCCGAACATTTGTTTTTATTACAATTACCTGAAGACTGGAGTGGATGATGGACAGTCAGTGTAAAATGTCACAAAAATAAGACTTTTTTCTGACACTATGTCCTTAGTGTCAAAAAAAAAGCTTTGTTCCACTAACGAGTTATATCTTGCACACTATCAGGACAGAATGCTAGGTGAGGCCTAATAAAGAGGCTAGACACCAGTACTGGACACATGCACCACCTAGGGAGAATCACACCATACACATACCAGATTACCGTGTAGGAGAATCACACCATACACATACCAGATTACCATGTAGGAGAATCACACCATACACATACCAGATTACCATGTAGGAGAATCACACCATACACATACCAGATTACCATGTAGGAGAATCACACCATACACATACCAGATTACCGTGTAGGAGAATCACACCATACACATACCAGATTACCGTGTAGGAGAATCACACCATACACATACCAGATTACCATGTAGGAGAATCACACCATACACATACCAGATTACCATGTAGGAGAATCACACCATACACATACCAGATTACCATGTAGGAGAATCACGCCATACACATACCAGATTACCATGTAGGAGAATCACACCATACACATACCAGATTACCATGTAGGAGAATCACAACATACACATACCATATTACCATGTAGGAGAATCACACCATACACATACCAGATTGCCATGTAGGAGAATCACACCATACACATACCAGATTACCATGTAGGAGAATCACACCAAACACATACCAGATTACCATGTAGGAGAATCACACCATACACATACCAGATTGCCATGTAGGAGAATCACACCATACACATACCAGATTACCATGTAGGAGAATCACACCATACACATAGCAGATTACCGTGTAGGAGAATCACACCATACACATAGCAGATTACCATGTAGGAGAATCACACCATACACATACCAGATTACCATGTAGGAGAATCACACCATACACATACCAGATTACCATGTAGGAGAATCACACCATACACATACCAGATTACCATGTAGGAGAATCACACCATACACATACCAGATTACCATGTAGGAGAATCACACCATACACATACCAGATTACCATCTAGCCCATTCCTTAAGTGATACTCATATATTTATATATCCATGACAAATGTAGTCACTATCCAATACATGTGCAAATTGCCACTATGTATGAATGTATGTATGTATTTATTTCTTTATTCAGTTATTCATTTGAACATTTGTTAACTGAGTATGTGATGTGGCCCAAAGTCCCTTTGCAGCCATGATCCAGGCCACAAGCAAGAGGACTAGAATACAAAACTTTGGAGAGAGTAGAATACAAGGGATTATGACAGAGTTCCTGATCAAAACTGGCTTATAGGTTCATAGGTTCATAGGTTCATACTAGGCTATCTGCCCAAGGGCATTTATAAGCCTAGCCCAGAGGTTTGTGGCTTTCGCCACCCCTTTAGTTTGAAGGATACTATGCCCATTATTTTGCTGTGCCTCTGTCAAGCAGTGACACTGAGGTAATCCCTGGGGTATATCTGCGATCTCCCATCCATTGGTCAAGATTTCTCTTGAACAAAGCCAGCGAGGTGCTCTGCCTCACATGTACCTGGATTTTGTTCCACAGCATAGGGAGTCTCTGGGTGATGAATCTGTCCCTCCAGCACGTCCTATTAATAACCGTGTCAAGGTTTAAGTCTCCCGCCCTTGTAGTTCTGAGGGATCTAGATTTTTTGAGGTGAAGTATGTTCATCAATTCCGGGTTGGACATGGCCTTGTATGTCAGGCACAGGTCACCTCTGAGCAGGCGGTGGCGACTGAATAGAGCTGGAGTTCCTTCAGTCGGGCAGCATAAGACATATTTTTGAGACCCTTTATCCTTTTGGTGAGGAACTTTTGGGGCCTTTCCAGTTGCTGCAGGTATCGGGTCAGATACATTCCAAATGGGGCATTGTACTCAATCATTGGTCTGATGAGTGATGAGTACAGGGGGATGATGACCTCCCTTGATCTAGATGTGAATCCCTTCATGATCAAGTGGGCAATGTAGAAGGTCTTCCTAACTACTTTGGCAACGTGAGTGTCAAACGAAAGGTTACTGTCAACCTGGGTCCCCAGATCCCTGATAACCTCTTCTGTGCTTAGTGGATTGCCACCTATATGGTAGCTAGGGGTAACCTTGTTTTTCGAAGGTATGACTATGCATTTTTGGCGTTTAACTTTAGGCCATGGCTCTGGCACCAGTTATCCGTTTCTATAAGACCCTTCTGAAGGATATCTGTGTCAGATGTGTTCTCAACTATGGCGCCCAGTTTGCAGTCATCTGCAAACTTTGTCAGCCATAACCCTCCTGTGTTTGCTTGTACTTCTGAAAAGTAGATGCCGAACAAGAGTGGGCCCAGGACTGAGCCCTGTGGGACACCACTTGTGACAGGCTTTGAGTCTGACATGGCGCCAGCAACTCTGACCCTGTGGGTTCTGTCACTTAGCCAGTTTGTGACCCATCTTGTGACGTATGGGTTTACATTTAAGCTGATGAGTTTTTCAATGATACCTGAGTGGGGTATTGTGTCGAAAGCCTTTGCCAGGTCGATGTAGGCTGTGTGGACTGCCTTTCCCTCATCAATGGCCTTGGTGACTGTTTTGAAAAAGTCAACCAAGTTTAAAAGGCATGATCTGCCTTTGACAAAGCCAAACTGGGTTGGATCCAAAGTCTGCAAGTCCCCTATGTCTTTATTTATGAGTTCCATTATGATCCTCTCCATAGCTTTGCAGATCAGGCTTGTCAAGCTGATGGGACGGTAATTTCCAGGGTCGGTGGAGGCACCGCCTTTGTGAAGTGGGACCACAGTTGCCGTACGCCACTCCTTGAGATGCGTATCCTGAGGTGAGGCTAAGATTAAACAGCTGCCCTAACTGCAGGTTTAATTCCTCATTGAGTTCGTGGAGCACACAACCGGGGACACCATCTGGTCCCATGGATGCTGTGTTTTTTGCCTTGGAGAGAGCAGTTCTCACCTGAGCGTTAGAGATGTTTGGGGGGCTACAATCCTCTGGTATAGATATCTCTCCTTTTTGGGGGGGGGAAGAAGTTTGCACTGAACCTGTCAGCCAGTATGTTGGCAATGTCTGTAGGTTCAGTAATTTTTACATCATTTTGAACTAATTCTGAGCATATCTGGGAGTTTCCTCTATAATGTGTTCCTTTATAATGTGTACAAGACAGGATGCCAAGAAAATCACCTCGAGAGTGAAACTTGAGAGGTGGAGCTAAGCATCCAAGTTGAGAACAAATAACAGAAGGTTATGATAGATGACCCAGTCATAATTTTTGTAGTGCATGTAGGAGTGTGGAAGTCTTTTATCAGCTATTAATTTATTTTTATTTTATTTTATTTATTTATCTTTTGTTGACTGGTTTTGTTCCACTAGACTAGTAGCCTCTTTCAGGGGAGACCCGAGGGCAGATTTGGCCAGGGTCTCGGGGGATTTCCCTAATCTGCTGTTGTGAGTAGGATATTTTTTCATTATTGCATACTTCCTGCTTCCATTTCAAGCACAGTGGTGGCTCAGAAAAGCAGGAAGGGAGAGAAATGGAACCACAGAAGTTTTGCTGTGGTATTTCTGCTGTGGTGAAGGCAGCCAAGCCTTTGGATATCGATTTTATGGTACTGGATGTTGGCAGGAGAGATGGAAAGCAGACAAGCCTTTCAGATTAGAGCTAAGTTGCAGTGAGTCAGGACAGAAGGCATGTAAATGTGGAAATTGAAAGGAAACATAAGAATATGTTTGAGTTTTCTTTTTGTGAGAATGAAGACACGGAAAGGATTGGAAGGAGAGAAAAGACAGTTGAGCCTACTGATTCTGAGGATTTATTTCAGCCACAGTTATTCAGAGAAAAAGAGGAGTCAGCTAATCGATGCATTATTACAACCCTCCAATGGGTGGGAGGGGGGGGGTTGCAGGATGATTTATTACTGGACATGTTTAACATCAGTGAGCCAGAGAGTGGGAGAGAAACTTCTTGGGGTAACATTATGGATAAAATTCAGATGAAAGATGCACACAACATTATAAAGAAGAAATCATATAATTTCATATAATCATATAATTCCCCAACTTTCTTCAGTATAATCAGCTTATACTAGCACACAAAGTCGTTAACGAACCTGAAAAAACTCCTGGACTTAAAAAACCTTATTAATTCCTATAGTAACTCCAGGTTACTCCAATCATCTAACAAACTGCAGATTCAAACATTCAAAACTAACAACTCAGTCAGAGATCACTGTATTCCAACTTTGTTGGCAAAACCTGGTCCTCACTTTCAGGTGACCTTACTCTAGAACCCTCACTAACTCAATTTTAAAAAAGTCTCAAAGGGTATTTTACTCCGCACTGGCTATGTCCCTGTTCCAACCCAGACTAATTCCTCAACTACCCAGTTTAATATCCCTACAAAGCTTAACCCTCTACCTCTCTCTCTAGTCACTCATGACTCGCTACCCCCTCTCTGGTTCCACCTTTCTATACTCTACCGCTAACTCTCTAATGTTTACCTCCGCTACATTGTATGTCTCCCTTACTCTATTTCCTTCTTTCACTACCAGGTATTCTGAATATACTTGCTCCTATTGTTGCTAGCCCCTTTCCTATTTTGAAAAGGCCTACCATACATCTGATACCTTGATACGAAGGACTATGGATTATTTCACATCGATGTTCCTAGACCATGTCATCTCTACTTAACTAGCCTCTAGTACTTGCTTTGCCTCTTTCTACATTCCGCTCTTTTGAATGTTTCAATCTTCTCCCTATCGTATACATAATAGTACTGCACACTATACCGACTTTCTCTAATGTCCTATTATCTGTGATAGTGTGTAAACGTTACCTTACTAGTCTTTTTAATGTGTATGTTATTATCTAATATAGTCTGTAAACCAAGCTTTACTTTTTAATGTTTATATTATTATCTGTATGATTGGAACTTTTGTCCCCAGGCCTCTCTGAAAATGGACATGTATCCAGTCGGACTATCCCGGTCAACAAACCTAAATTAAATAAATAAATAAAAAATAAAAATATGCAGAAATGGTAATGGGAAATAAAGAAAAGAAGAAAGACGATATGAACATAGCAGGGACCAAGATGAAAAAAAAAAAGCTTCAGTGTAAGAATTTCTAGTAAAGAAGATAAAAAAATGGACAGGTATAAAGTTTAAGATAATATAATAATGTCTTTAGGTACAAAATCATGTAATTTAAGAGCTTTTATTCCCATAAACAAGGAAACTTTCTGTGACATTATATTTGAGATTGGTTATATAATGGAAAGATTTTTAGGTGAATATGAAAAAAAGAAAGACTGCTATTCATGGAACAGGTATATCTTTGAAGCATTTGGTAGAGAAGCAAGAAGAAAAATATTCAGTTCAGAACAGATGTAGAAAAAGAAACTTTAAGAGAACATTTAAAGAAAATATTTAAAGACGTTATAAAGGTTTATGATATTAGAGGTTTATGAATAGGGAGATGGGATTGTAATTTGATGTTGAAAATGGACAATGAAAATATTATACATATTCCTAGTATTATAAATGTCGATAAAGGTGTTGTGAAATATTGGGGCCAACCAAAAGCATATTTCTTTTGTGGGAAATTGGATCATTTAATCAGTAACTGTGGGAAAAGTAGATGTTATATGTGTGGGAAATGGGGCATGATGCAAAAATATGTGATTTGAAATGTATAAATGTAAAAAAATTGTAATATATGGATGGATTGTAATGAAAATGCAGATGTTGTACAAGCGGAGACAGACATTCAGCAAAAAAGAAATATAGCAAGAACAAACATACAGAACAAGAAACACAGGGCTTTCTATAAAGAGAAAGATGGAAAAGAGAGTTCAGAAATAAGTGATAATGAAAATGTGCAATGGTAAGAGAAAGAAAAAGAAAAGGTATAGGAACCAATATAAAAATAAAAAAAGGAAATGATGAATACTGTAAAGAAATGATTTAGCAATAATAATTAAAAAAGGGAGAACTGTAGATTACTGGTTCTAAATGTAAATAGTATGAAAAGCCTAGTTAGAAGATTAGTTATTTTGGAATGGTGCAAAAGACTTGGCACAGATATAATTATCTTGGAGACCATGATTCTTAAATAAGGACAAACAGAAAGATTATGGGGAAGTAACATGGTGTGGAATTTAGGAAGAGAGACTTGTACAGGTATATCGATTTTATGTAGAGACTCACTTAAAATATTAGCTGTGACATTACTCATAATGGGTAGAGTAACAATTCTAGATATTAGAATGAAATAAGTATATAGACTTATTGCACTTTATAGTTTCATAGTTTCATAGTATAGTACTAGGCTATCTGCCCTGGGGCATTTGTAAGCCTAGCCATAGTGATGTGGCTTTTGCCACCCCATGAAATGGTACAAAAATGTACAGAATAAATCTAGAATACTGTGCCTCTGTCTAGTAGTGACACAATGAAGGTCCCCTTATATAATAGAATTAGTTTACTGTGCCCCTGTCTAGCAGTGACACAGATGTGACCCCTGGGGTAAACTTATGATCTCCCATCCACTCATCAAGATTTCTTTTGAAGAGAGTCAGTGAGGGGCTCTGCCTAATACGAACTGGGATCCTGTTCCAAAGCATGGGAAGCCTCTGGGTTATGAATCTATCCCTCCAGCATGTCCTATTCATACTTGTGCCGAGGTTTAAGTCTTTAGCTCTCGTGGTCCTGATGGATTTGGATTTTTTGAGGTGGAGTATGCCCATCAGATCCTGATTGGACATAGCCTTGTATGTCAGGTAGAGATCACCTCCGAGCAGGCGGTATGCTACTGAATAGAGCTGAAGTTTTTTTAGTCTGGCAGAATAAGACATATGTTGGAGACCCTTGATCCTTTTGGTGAGGTACTTTTGTGGTCTCTCCAGCTGTTGCAAATGCCGGGTGAGGTACATACCAAATGGGGCATTGTACTCAATCATGGGTCTGATGAGGGAGGAATATAGGGGTACAATGACATCCTTGGATCTGGATGTGAATCCCTTCATGATGAGGTGTGCAAGGTAGAATGTTTTTCTAACCACTTTGGCAACGTGGCTGTCAAATGATAGGTTGCTGTCTACTTGGGTCCCTAGGTCTCTGATTACTTTTTCCATACTCAGTGGGTTGCTGTCTATGTGATAATTTGTGGGTACTTTGTTTTTTCCAAAGGGATGACTATACATTTTTTGGCATTTAGTTTAAGGCCGTGACTATGGCACCAGTTGTCCGTTTCAGTGAGGCCTTTTTGTAGGATGTGTGTGTCTGCTGGTGTATCGACTATGGCGCCTAGTTTGCATTCATCTGCGAACTTTGTCAGCCACAGCCCTCCCATGTTTGCTTTAACATCTGAGAAATAAATGCCGAACAAGAGGGGTCCCAGGACAGATCCCTGTGGGACACCACTTGTGACTGGCTTTGAGTCTGACCTTGCTCCAGCAATTTTAACTTTATGAGTTCTGTCCTTTAGCCAGTTTGCAACCCATCTAGTGACATAAGGGTTTACTTTTAAGCTGCTTAGCTTATCTATGATGCCTGAGTGGGGTATTGTGTCGAAGGCCTTAGCCAAGTCCAGGTATGCTGTATGGACTGCTTTGCCCTCATCAATGGCTCTAGTGACTGTTTTGAAAAAGTCAACCAGGTTTAAAAGGCAGGATCTGCCCTTTACAAAGCCAAACTGGGTGGGGTCAAGTGTCTGTAGGTCCCCTATGTCTCTGTTTATGAGTTCCATAATGATTCTTTCCATAGCTTTGCAGAGCAGGCTAGTTAAGCTTATGGGGCGGTAGTTTCCAGTGTCTGTAGAGGCACCCCCCCTTGTGGAGTGGGACCACTGTTGCTGTACGCCAGTGTTCAGGTACATATCCCGAAGTAAGGCTAAGGTTAAATAGCATTTTTATGTGTGGGTTTAGCTCCTCTTGGAGTTCACGTAACACGCACCCCGGGATACCGTCAGGTCCCATTGATGCTGTGTTTTTTGCTTTGTTTAGGGCGGTTCTCACTTGGACATCTGAGATGACAGGGAGATTACATTCAGCTGGGATAAGTATTTCTTCTTTTGGGGATGAAGGAGGGGAGAAATTTGCACTGAACCTGTCAGCCAGAATGTTAGCAATATCTGTGGGTTCAGTGTATTTTTTGTTGTTGTGAACCAACTCTGAGCATATCTGAGGGTTTCCGCCTAGGTTTCTAACATAGCTGAAGACGGCTTTGTGGTTATCTTTAGTGTCCTTAGCGATTTTTCTCTCAAAGTATGCCTTGGATGTTTTTATGAGAGAACGTAGTTTTCTGCTAATGTTGATCAGAGATGTCTTCCCTTCATGGGATTTCGCTCTGATGTGCAGTAGCTTCCTTCTTTTGTTATACAATTTGTTTATGGCTGGGGTCCACCAGACAGAATGCTTACATTTGGTGGAGAGGGACTTGGATTTGTTTGGGATTGCATGATCCATGTATTCTTGGAGATGTCCATAGAAAGCATTTGTGAAGGATTCGGCATTGTGGGATGTGGTATCCACTGGCACAGTGGGCTTAAAGGATACTATTTCAGTCTTAAGAAGAGTGAAGTCTGCTTTTGAGAAGTTTTTCACTGTGGTCTTTTGTGCTGGGGGTGGAGGTGGGATATGTATATCCAGGGTGATTAGTTTGTGGTCAGATCTCACTAGTGAGGGGTATACTTCTGGAGTGGAGCATTTTGTCCCCATGCTTGTGATGATCAGGTCTAGTATATTATCTCCCCTAGTGGGAGAGGTGACTAGTTGTTCCAGTGCATTTGAATTTATGAATTCCAGGAACCTTTGGGCTAGGGTGTTAGGGCTAGAATAATGTACCCAATCTATGTTAGGGTAGTTGAAGTCTCCCAGTATGATGGCATTTTGTGATACATTCATATCCTCAAATGTCTTCAGGAAGGCTGAGTGGGGTTCTTGAGATTGGGAAGGTGGTCTGTAACATGCTACCAGTTGTATAGCAGTTTTGCCTATAGTTAGTTGCACCTGTATGGTCTCTGATGCTTCATGTGTTGCTACTAACCTGGAGGTGTGAGTATCCTTTATGAATATGGACACTCCCCCTCCCTTTGTGGTTCGGCCAGGGTTTTGGGGCCGAAAAGCATGATACGAGGTATAGCCTGGTAGTGCTGGGGTGCTCTCAGGAGCCTTGAACCAGGTTTCAGTTACTGCACAGACGTCGATGTTCTCCATGCTGAGGAGTGCATCGAGTGCCTGCATCTTGAGATTTAGACTTCTGGCATTGAGCAGCATTACCCTTAGTTTTTTTCCATTTTTGTTTTCTAAGGAGGTGGGTTTGTCTTTTGAGCCTTGCCTAAAAAAGGCACTATGGGGGTGGCAAGAGCCTTAGCCAATATCTGGAAGCCCAGTGGTGACAGGTGTAAGCCATCCCTTGCGAAGCAGCGCGGCTTGTCCAACATATCATCCCAGGCAGACAGACATTGGATCCCCTTAGAATGACACCAGTTCTTGAGCCAATTGTTAAAGCTGATCATCTTGTCTTTGTATTGTGGTATCATTCTTGGTGAGGGCAAGATGCTGCTCAGGGTCAGGGTCATACCAACGAAACACAAGTCCTCGCACGTACGGCATGCACGGCCAACCAAACTTCAGAAAAAACCACCAAAAGGCCAGCATGAAGGGTTCCACTGTTAAATGTGAGGTAAAATCAGTCGGACAAGAATGTCCTGCTCAATAACTCAAACTAGTTTCGGCACACGCCTTCTTCAGTGAGTGAAAAAAACACAGACATGTGGACAACAACCAGACGTCTATATATATGACTCATAGCCAATAGGAAAAGAGTCAAATTAAATCAAGCTCATTATGCAAAAGTTTACACACTTGAAAAGAGAATATAAATCCATGGCACATGGATGTATATATATGAATTTAAATAGAATGATAATTCCTGTTAAATATACAATATGATGGTGACAGCAAAAATATATGGAAAATATATGACAAGAATTGCTGTACCTATAGCATACTAAAATCCAGGATCAACATTCCTGATAATAATTATATATCTATGACAATCAAAATAGATATTAATGGTGCATATGTAACATAATCAATATGAATAATAATGTAGTACATGCCCAAACAATAATACAAACACTGTCATGTATTGATAGATTATAGGTGGTCATTCAGTCCAGGTGGGAATAATGCACCAAGATGTGTAATCCAGTATTTTTCTTTGTGACTTAATATTCCTTGCCAACCTAATTGGTTGTGTCTATTTCCAGTGATTTTATCTATGATGGTAAACATAAATTTGGCACTTGGATGTTTAATGGTGTGTAAATATAGAGCATTGGACAGTTTATGATTGCGGATATCACTACGATGTTCCCCTATCCTGATTCTCAATGAACGTGAGGTTTTACCAACATAGAATGATTTACATTGGCATGTTGCCAAGTAAATGACCCAACTAGTGGAACAATTACCAAAGACTCTGACATCATATACTTTGCTAGTATTAGAACTAGTAAATTGTTTTAACTGATTAACATGAGCGCATGAAATACAATGTCCACATCGAAATGTTCCTAATAGTTCATCCCCCTTGATTGTAAGTTGTTTGTATTTAGCTCCACCACTTTCCCTCTGTTTGTAATGGGAAAACAAAGTCCCCAATGTTTTTCCTCGCCTGAATGAAAAAGAGCATTGCTTGTCCAGGATACCCCTCAAAAAATCATTGGCTAACAGAATATTCCAATTATTATTCACTGCTTTCCTAACTGTTTGATGATTTTTGCCCAAGGTAGTAATGAGTCTAATATTGTCACACTTGGAGTTATTACTTTTCTCCCTATATTCCAACAATGTCTTCCTTTCTTGCTTGTCTGACCAAATTCTGGCAGATTCAATGTCAAAAATGGAGTATCCTCTATCCAAAAATCTGGATTGTAAATCAGCTTTCGCATGTGTATAATCCACATCTGAAGAATTGATTCTCCGTATTCTCAAATATTGAGATTTAGGGATGTTGCGGATGGTGTGGCGTGGATGCATACTAGTGGCATGTAGCAATGAATTAAACTGGGGATATTTGCGGTGGATCTTGGTGTTAAGTGTATGGTTACTGTTTCAATATACAGTGACATCCAAAAAGTCAATTTTATCTCTATGTGATGTAATAGAGAATTCGATCCCCCAAATGTTGTTGTTGAGATATTCCAAAAATTCTTGGAGATAATCGGCATCAGCACGCCACACCATCCAGCAATCATCTAAATATCTCCGCCATATGTCCATTTCTACTAGATATATGTTGTGTAGGGGATTGTATATAAGGCATTCCTCTAGGTAGGCCATAAAGAGATCTGCGTAAATTGGGGCAAAAGAGGCCCCCATGGCCGTACCCTGCAGTTGCCAATAACAATCCCCTTGGAAATAGAATACATTTTTGGTAAGGACATGTTCAGTCATGCAGATAAGCAGAGTATTAAAGCCTGGAGGGTATAGTTCAGCCTTTGTAAGCCAATGTTCTAAAGCTTGAAGCCCCGCCCAATGTGGTATGCTAGTATATAGAGATTTTACGTCCAGTGTACACATCAACCATTCGGGCTCAAGCTGAGTATCCTCAATGATTTTCAAGAATTGTGTGGTATCCTGGATTCTAGCCCTAACTAATGACAGTAGAGGTTTGAGGAATTGAGTTAGGAATGCAGAAAGTGGTTCAGTGAGTGAGCCATGGCCAGAAACAATTGGCCTACCTGGGGGATGTGTGATGGATTTATGTATTTTTGGAAGCAAGTATAAAATTTGTTTAGCTGGATCCTTGACCTGGAGATGTTGTACAGTTTTTTGAGTGATGATGTCCTCATCCAATGCAGATTGTAAGAATGAATCAATCTCTTGTTTGAATTTACCAGTGGGGTCAATACCCATGTACATGTAACAATGACAATCCGACAGTTGTCGTAAACCCTCATTGACATAATAATCCATGTTCAAAATGACCACTGCTCCACCCTTGTCCGCTTGAAGAATAGCTATATTGTGATTGGCTCTAAGTTCTGATAATGCCACCCTTTCAGCAGTAGTAATGTTGTCTGCACTAATTTGACCTTCAAAAAGGGGAAAGTGTAGATCTTTCAAAACAGCCTGTTGAAAAATGGCTACATTTTTATTCATGGGGGGCTGAAAGGTGGATTTGTGAAATACAAAATCAGTAGATCTTTGAGTGGTAGAGCTATCCTGTTCAGAAAAAAATAGTTTAAGATTTAGTCTACGACAAAAGTCAATAACATCTAATGAGATTTGATATTCATCAGAGAAAAAACTGGGAACAAAGTTCAATCCTTTATTCAGAACTTGCTGTTGATCATCTGTAAGAACATAATCAGATAGATTTAGGACATTTTTAAAATCTGTAGTTATTATTTCAGCAGAGCTTGTATTAATCCTGTCATAGAGTCTGTTGCTATATTTGTTTCTATGTTTCCTCCCCCCTCTGGGTTGCCTACCATGCCTAAAGGGTGTTGGGTATTCGTTTTCTTTTTAAGTGGTGAGTTGGCTGTTGTTCCACATTCACTGTCAGTGTAAGATGACTCCTCCCCTAAGGTGCTGGTGTGAAATTGGTCTCTGTTTTTTAATATGGACCTGGGTCTTTTTCTGGTCCTACCTCTATTCACACCCGGGACATTGTCCTGAAATCTCACAGTTCTCTGTGTTTGAAATGGATGTCCCTTATCATAATCATTGATATCTCTGTTAAATTTCTTAATTTTTCTATCCTTGATAGTCTTATCATACATAGTCAGTTCCTTAGACAACCTGTCCAATGATTCCAGATACTTCGGGCTGGACTGATGTTTCTTGCACTCATAACTGAGATCTTTCACTTCAGATAGACAAAGGTCTATTGTTCTTTCGTAATAAGAAGCTAAAAGTTTTACAAAAACCATTGAGCCCTCTCTTAGTGCTGCATCCCATTCATCTGTAAGCCTCTGTTCAGATCTGCCTACAAGGGGATGAAGTTTTATGCGTAGTCCTCTTGGTGCCATATTTTTGTAAAGATAGGCTTTGAAGAGCCTCAGATGCCAAATATTGGCCCTGAGGCCCTTCAATCCCTTCTCCAAATTGCGAAAGGCTACTTCACAGTCATCTGTTAGGTTAGGAGCCAATTGGTTGGAGTTGCTGCTTGGGATATGGTCAAGACCAAAAATGCCCAAATCTTCCCTATCAGCACACAACCCATCCAAGATTTTATCTAAATCCATGATAATAAAGGTCAAGGTTGTCCAAGGAACTTCCTAAAGAGTGTCAAATCTATATTACAAAAAGATAGGTGTGATAAAGGTAGGCCCAGAAAAACTGAGTAAGTTATAATCCCAGGACCAAAAAGTAGTAAAAACCAAAATAGTATCAGAACCAATTCCAAACCAATAGTCGCAATATGGAGGATAATCAAATAGCTTCAAATGTGATAGAAACAGCTGTCAGAGGGTACCCTGTATAAAGGGTATTCAGTTCTAAAACACATGTGTGGCTTTAAATAAAGCTTAACTATTTCTGCATCCACAGGTGTCTTATTACATATAATTCAACCGAGACCATCTGGTTAGAAAAATAGACAATGAATATATATGTCGATGTATAGTTTTCCCTAAAATTAGGATGCATATGAATCAATATTGGAAAGACAATAGGTCATTCAGACAAAAAAAAAAGTCTGGTATTGTCACTATTTAAAAAATACCAAATATTGACCAAAAATATTAGTAAACAATCCTAAAGTAGCTAAATATGAAACAAAAAATGTCAGGAAGGCTGATTAGGCCAAAGTGGAAAGATGTTCAAAAATAGTAATCTATCAGCTTACATATATGATCAAATCTTGTGTCAGTTATATAGAAACTGGTGTACACAACCCTAGGTCTATGAACACAATTGTGAGGGGAAATATAAGTCGTATATAATCTTGGTATCCCTTATGTAAATATATAGGAGGACACAAAAAGAAGGGATAAAAATAGGCTAACTTGAAATCCTAGTATATATATACTTTTTCTCAAGATGAGAACTATTCCATAAAAAAATGCTCCGACCTATCCATACAAAGTGTGACCACAAAATGTGATAACACCAATCCATATATAGAAAAGTTGTAACCAGCATCAATCATGCAAAAATGCAGAGTTCAATAACATGTGATCACAAATAATAAATACAAAATAAGCAGTATGACAGGAACTTGCATGTAAAACTATATGAAAAGTCAGGAGTCCCCAAAAAAGCCCTTATTGGAGTATATAACATACCTAAAGCAAATTACCTTGTCCCAAAGTGTTTAAACCAAGAATATATATATATATAAATATTCCAAGACCTGTGCTATGGTGTTAGTTCCAAGGACACATAGATAGCTGTGTATGCCCCATATAACCAAAAAGGTTTATAGTCCTGGCTGGATGAAAAATGCAATAATTATGTATGGTTAAAGTCCAAAGCTTGCAGACAGGATAATCCTAGAGTGGGACAAGAAGTACAATGTTTAGATGAGTTTTTATTAGAGGACGATAATACTAATCATGTGCCTATTTATTGTGGGGCTGAATTGGATGATGGACATGGGTTAGTAGGGCAAACTGACGAGACGGATATTGTGTCTGGACCACAATTGGACGTTCCTAACTATGAGGTAGATGGTATAAGGGATGAACAAAATCAGGGTTTTTGGGATGGCCGGAACTCACATCAAATGAACTTGAGGTCGAACAGGAACGTGACGTCGGGGACAAATCTAAGGAGCAGACAGAACCAGGGGAGGAAATGACACCTTTGGAAGGATATCCCACTATAGTGTATAGTACAGAAGGTGACTTCAAGATTTTTAATTACACCACATTAAATATTACCACTGAAATGGTGGACTTTTTCTCCAAGGGCCTTACTTTTGTCCCGGATTCCCATATGGATTTAGTCAAGACAGTTATCGACCTTAAATTATTTGTACGTAAGTTAAATTTAACCACTGTTTTAGGAAAAGGTTCATCATTAGCTAACCCCTTTAGAATAGCTAGTTTGTTCAACCCTCCATTGGTTAATAACTTAAGATCATTTGAAAAGGCGTGTGAATTGGACCTAAGACATTTGGCAGCTAATAAGACGTGTAATGCCAAAAATAAACTTAACATCTCAGGGGAGCAGCGTGATTTTTTGTTTTTAATCCAAGCTTGTAATATACGGGTTATGAAACCCGACAAAGGTAATGGACTTATCTTTATGAACCATAATGATTATATAAACGAATTAACCACACATTTGACTAAGGGGCCTTATGAGAATATTAGTTTGAACGAAGTAAATAAAGCCCATAATAAAATAAGAACTACAATTGAAGATTTGTTTTTAGAGGAATTTATAGACCATGACATACATTCTTACTTGAGTGTGTTGGCACCTAGAATGCCTTCCTTTTTTGGGGCTCCAAAAATCCACAAGTCCATTAGTAAACCTCCGTTTAGACCAATTGTGGATAGTAGGGGGTCGATTTTGGTTGCTTGTGCTAAATATGTGGACACCATTCTTAAGCCACTTATTAAAACAGAAAAGCAGATTTGTAAGGACTCGTGGAACTTTTTGGAGAACATTAATAAAATACCTTTTGACCCAAATTTTATTTTCTTGACTGTGGACATTAAAGATTTATATACAGTCATACCGCAACAGTTGGGTTTGGAATGGTTGAGGACGTTCTTGGAAAATAAAAAGGTGTCGCAGAATATTATTTACATAACGGAAACTTTATTGGAGTTGATTCTAAAATACAGCTTCTTTAATTTCAATGGACTTACTTATAAGCAAACGTCAGGGGTTGCCATGGGCTCCCCGTGTGGGGGAGCGTTTGCCAACTGTGTCATGGCACAGTGGGAAAACACACTCCTGTTTAATAATGAAGTGTTCAAACAACATGTCGCCTGGTATACCAGATACCAGGATGACATGTTCTTTCTTTGGAAGGGCCCTTTAGATGGAATAGAGTCTTTCATTGAAGACATGAGGACATTTACAGATTTCTTGGATTTCACATTTGAAGTGAATACTAATGAAATAAATTACTTAGACATATTGCTCAGTAAAGATTACAATGAATCTAGATTTGTCAGCAAGATCTATCGTAAACCCACTTATTCTAATGGATTTTTACATTTTAGTAGCTGTCACCCTTACCATCAAAAAAGAGCAGTCGTTAAAGGACAGATGGTAAGGGCAGCACGTATGACTACTAGGGACATAGACTTTGCTGACGAATGTGATAACCTGAGCAATATGTTTGCAAATAGAGGTTATCCCTGGGCACTTGTTATTGAAATTAAGAAAGAGGTGGAGATGAAAAGGCTTTCAGGGTATTTTAAATCTATCCTGAACCCACAGGTCTCTGATACCTTAATAGGTCAGGACAATGTGGGAGTGGAGAGTTTGAATAGTGAAAAGACCAATTTAGGCATCAAATTCTTATGTACCTTTTCAGTTGACCATCGCTTTATAAGGGACATTTTACAGAAGAATTGGTCAATTATTAGGGAGGATAGGCAGTTGACTGACATATTGGGCCCGGTACCAGGTTTTACATATAGAAAGGGGTTTTGTTTAAAATCCCTTCTGGAAAGAAATAAAAGAATGGGGCCTAATAGACATAAAGGTATGACTCAATGCGGGACATGCCGTCAGTGTAAAAACACACAAGAAGGAACACAGCTTATGTTGAACAAAAAGAGATATAAGGTTATGGGTAATTTTAACTGTGGGTCTAGAGCAGTGGTTTATGTAGCCCTATGTAACAAATGTCCGGCCTTTTATATAGGAAAGACTGAAAGGGTGTTACGGAAACGCATATATGAACACCTTTATGCAATATCTAAGATGGACTTAAAGAATGCATTAGCTCGCCATGTGATGGAATACCCTGACCACGTATTTCATTTTTCTGTCCTTAAGCAAGTTGTGACAGACTTAAGTAGTGGCCCTTGGCAGATTAATTTGGAAAAAGAAGAGTTATTTTGGCAAATTAGAACAGGAGCATACATATATCCTGGATTAAATGAAGCCATTTCGTTGACTTGTATACTTAAACACCTGGCCTTGAGGAGATAATGAGTATCCCTATTATGAACCATTTTTTACCTGCTCCTACTGAGGAGAAACTATTTAGAATTGAGTCTTTTATGTGTGGGGTGGGGGGGGGGACACTTTACAGGCTTATGCATCAGCCTGCTCCCTGTTCGAGGAGTCTCAGATCATAAGTTTTATAGTTTAGTTATAAGCCATTGTTTTAGTTTTAGTGTGTTATTGTTTCTTGATCTACAGTAGGTTTATCCTGCACTTTTTAGAAGGATGGAGGACACATACTGTTTTTGTAGATTTGCACATCATGTGTGCATATTAGTCATTGTCTTAGCCCTAGTGTGTGGTTGTTGTGTTTTTTGATCTATGGTAGGTTAGACCTGCACTTTTTAGAAGGATGGATGATTTATATTGTTTCAGATTGGCACATTTGTGTGTGTATATATTTAACACTACATATAATTGTAGTGTTTCATATGCTGTTTTTAATGTGGTATTTTTAGATAACTAAATGTTCAAGTCATTATGTAAGATTTTAAAAAAACATGCTTTTATATGTTTTTTAAGAACATCTAGAATGTTTCTAAATGTATTTAAAATGGAGGTTTTTAATGTAGGAGGGTCCTCAATTATGAGGTCATTAACAGGGTTAATAAGTACTTAAATAAGTTTTTCCCTGTCATTTACTGTTTTGTCTGAAGAAGGAAGGATATTAAGCCTTCCGAAAGTTCTTGTGAAATAAAGTGCTTACAATACATCTACTACAGTGATTATTTTCACCTATTGGATTTACTGAATCTTTACTTGCAGACTGCTTCCTTCGGGGTTTTCGTGTTAAAGTCCAAAGCTCCTTAACATATCATGCATTTCTTAACCTAATTGTAAAAATTGTTACATAAGGGGTGAATAAACACAATAAAATATAGTCATGAGCTAAATAGAAATTACTAGATTCAGTACAATATTGGAAAAAATTCAATACAATATTAAAGAATGAAATATGACTGACATGAATGTCAATGTAATCTGAAAGCACTTCTGAAAATGCGTAAATCAGCTCAACCATATATTATATACCCATATATCGAAAAAAATGCCTTAACTTATGTCCAAAAAAGATGTAAAAAAGTTATAATTTCCCCTCATAAACAAAGAAAGGGGATGTTGTTTCAAGCTCCAGGTATATGTCGATAATCATCCGAGGTCCAAAAAAACCAATTGACAGTACTTTAAATGACTCAACTTTTTTACATCTTTTTTGGACATAAGTTATGGCATTTTTTTCGATATATATGTATATAATATATGGTTGAGCTGATTTACGCATCTTGAGAGGTGCGTTTAGATTATATTGACATTCATGTCAGTCATATTTCGTTCTTTAATATTGTATTGAATTTTTTCCAATATTGTACTGAATCTAGTAATTTCTATTTAGCTCATGACTATATTTTATTGTGTTTATTCACCCCTTATGTAACAATTTTTACAATTAGGTTAAGAAATGCATGATATGTTAAGGAGCTTTGGACTTTAACTATACATTGTTATTGCATTTTTCCTTCAGCCAGGACTTTAAACCTTTTTGGTTATATGGGGCATATATAGCTATTTATGTGTCCTTGGAACTAAACACCATAGTACAGGTCTTGGATTATTTTTATATATATATATATTCCTGGTTCAAACTCATTGGGACAAGATAATTCGCTGTAAGCATGTTATATACTCCAATAAGGGCTTTTTTTGGGGACTCCTAACTTCTTATATCGTTTTACATGCAAGTTCCTGTCACACTGCTTATTTTTTATTTACTATTTGTGATCATATGTTATTGAACTCTGTATTTTTTCATGGTTGATGCTGGTTACAACTTTTCTATATATGGATGGGTGTTATCACATTTTGTGGTCACACTTTGCATGGATAGGTCGGGGCATTTTTTTATGGAATAGTTCTCATCTTGAGAAAAAATATATATATACTAGGATTTCAGGTTAGCCTATTTTTATCCCTTCTTTTTGTGTCCTCCTATATATTTACATAAGGGATACCAAGATTATATACGACTTATATTTCCCCTCACAATTGTGTTCATAGACCTAGGGTTGTGTACACCAGTTTCTATATAACTGACACAAGATTTGATCATATATGTAAGCTGATAGATTACTATTTTTGAACATCTTTCCACTTTGGCCTAATCAGCCTTCCTGACATTTTTTGTTTCATATTTAGCTACTTTAGGATTGTTTACTAATATTTTTGGTCAATATTTGGTATTTTTTAAATACTGACAATACCAGACTTTCTTTTTTTGTCTGAATGACCTATTGTCTTTCCAATATTGATTCATATACATCCTAATTTTAGGGAAAACTATACATCGACATATATATTCATTGTCTATTTTTCTAACCAGATGGTCTTGGTTGAATTATATGTAATAAGACACCTGTGGATGCAGAAATAGTTAAGCTTTATTTAAAGCCACACATGTGTTTTAGAACTGAATACCCTTTATACAGGGTACCCTCTGACAGCTGTTTCTATCACATTTGAAGCTATTTGATTATCCTCCATATTGTGACTATTGGTTTGGAATTGGTTCTGATACTATTTTGGTTTTTACTACTTTTTGGTCCTGGGATTATAACTTACTCAGTTTTTCTGGGCCTACCTTTATCACACCTATCTTTTTGTAATATAGATTTGACACTCTTTAGGAAGTTCCTTGGACAACCTTGACCTTTATTATCATGGATTTAGATAAAATCTTGGATGGGTTGTGTGCTGATAGGGAAGATTTGGGCATTTTTGGTCTTGACCATATCCCAAGCAGCAACTCCAACCAATTGGCTCCTAACCTAACAGATGACTGTGAAGTAGCCTTTCGCAATTTGGAGAAGGGATTGAGGGCCTCAGGGCCAATACTTGGCATCTGAGGCTCTTCAAAGCCTATCTTTACAAAAATATGGCACCAAGAGGACTACGCATAAACCTTCATCCCCTTGTAGGCAGATCTGAACAGAGGCTTACAGATGAATGGGATGCAGCACTAAGAGAGGGCTCAATGGTTTTTGTAAAACTTTTAGCTTCTTATTACGAAAGAACAATAGACCTTTGTCTATCTGAAGTGAAAGATCTCAGTTATGAGTGCAAGAAACATCAGTCCAGCCCGAAGTATCTGGAATCATTGGACAGATTGTCTAAGGAACTGACTATGTATGATAAGACTATCAAGGATAGAAAAATTAAGAAATTTAACAGAGATATCAATGATTATGATAAGGGACATCCATTTCAAACACAGAGAACTGTAAGATTTCAGGACAATGTCCCGGGTGTGAATAGAGGTAGGACCAGAAAAAGACCCAGGTCCATATTAAAAAACAGAGACCAATTTCACACCAGCACCTTAGGGGAGGAGTCATCTTACACTGACAGTGAATGTGGAACAACAGCCAACTCACCACTTAAAAAGAAAACGAATACCCAACACCCTTTAGGCATGGTAGGCAACCCAGAGGGGGGAGGAAACATAGAAACAAATATAGCAACAGACTCTATGACAGGATTAATACAAGCTCTGCTGAAATAATAACTACAGATTTTAAAAATGTCCTAAATCTATCTGATTATGTTCTTACAGATGATCAACAGCAAGTTCTGAATAAAGGATTGAACTTTGTTCCCAGTTTTTTCTCTGATGAATATCAAATCTCATTAGATGTTATTGACTTTTGTCGTAGACTAAATCTTAAACTATTTTTTTCTGAACAGGATAGCTCTACCACTCAAAGATCTACTGATTTTGTATTTCACAAATCCACCTTTCAGCCCCCCATGAATAAAAATTTAGCCATTTTTCAACAGGCTGTTTTGAAAGATCTACACTTTCCCCTTTTTGAAGGTCAAATTAGTGCAGACAACATTACTACTGCTGAAAGGGTGGCATTATCAGAACTTAGAGCCAATCACAATATAGCTATTCTTCAAGCGGACAAGGGTGGAGCAGTGGTCATTTTGAACATGGATTATTATGTCAATGAGGGTTTACGACAACTGTCGGATTGTCATTGTTACATGTACATGGGTATTGACCCCACTGGTAAATTCAAACAAGAGATTGATTCATTCTTACAATCTGCATTGGATGAGGGCATCATCACTCAAAAAACTGTACAACATCTCCAGGTCAAGGATCCAGCTAAACAAATTTTATACTTGCTTCCAAAAATACATAAATCCATCACACATCCCCCAGGTAGGCCAATTGTTTCTGGCCATGGCTCACTCACTGAACCACTTTCTGCATTCCTAACTCAATTCCTCAAACCTCTACTGTCATTAGTTAGGGCTAGAATCCAGGATACCACACAATTCTTGAAAATCATTGAGGATACTCAGCTTGAGCCCGAATGGTTGATGTGTACACTGGATGTAAAATCTCTATATACTAGCATACCACATTGGGCGGGGCTTCAAGCTTTAGAACATTGGCTTACAAAGGCTGAACTATACCCTCCAGGCTTTAATACTCTGCTTATCTACATGACTGAACATGTCCTTACCAAAAATGTATTCTATTTCCAAGGGGATTGTTATTGGCAACTGCAGGGTACGGCCATGGGGGCCTCTTTTGCCCCAATTTACACAGATCTCTTTATGGCCTACCTAGAGGAATGCCTTATATACAATCCCCTACACAACATATATCTAGTAGAAATGGACATATGGCGGAGATATTTAGATGATTGCTGGATGGTGTGGCGTGCTGATGCCGATTATCTCCAAGAATTTTTGGAATATCTCAACAACAACATTTGGGGGATCGAATTCCCTATTACATCACATAGAGATAAAATTGACTTTTTGGATGTCACTGTATATCGAAACAGTAACCATACACTTAACACCAAGATCCACCGCAAATATCCCCAGTTTAATTCATTGCTACATGCCACTAGTATGCATCCACGCCACACCTTCCGCAACATCCCTAAATCTCAATATTTGAGAATACGGAGAATCAATTCTTCAGATGTGGATTATACACATGCGAAAGCTGATTTACAATCCAGATTTTTGGATAGAGGATACTCCATTTTTAACATTGAATCTGCCAGAATTTGGTCAGACAAGCAAGAAAGGAAGACATTGTTGGAATATAGGGAGAAAAGTAATAACTCCAAGTGTGACAATATTAGACTCATTACTACCTTGGGCAAAAATCATCAAACAGTTAGGAAAGCAGTGAATAATAATTGGAATATTCTGTTAGCCAATGATTTTTTGAGGGGTATCCTGGACAATCAATGCTCTTTTTCATTCAGGCGAGGAAAAACATTGGGGACTTTGTTTTCCCATTACAAACAGAGGGAAAGTGGTGGAGCTAAATACAAACAACTTACAATCACGGGGGATGAACTATTAGGAACATTTCGATGTGGACATTGTATTTCATGCGCTCATGTTAATCAGTTAAAACAATTTACTAGTTCTAATACTAGCAAAGTATATGATGTCAGAGTCTTTGGTAATTGTTCCACTAGTTGGGTCATTTACTTGGCAACATGCCAATGTAAATCATTCTATGTTGGTAAAACCTCACGTTCATTGAGAATCAGGATAGGGGAACATCGTAGTGATATCCGCAATCATAAACTGTCCAATGCTCTATATTTACATACCATTAAACATCCAAGTGCCATATTTATGTTTACCATTATAGACAAAATCACTGGAAACAGACACAACCAATTAGGTTTGGAAGGAATATTAAGTCACAAAGAAAAATATTGGATTACACATCTTGGTGCATTATTCCCACCTGGACTGAATGACCACCTATAATCTATCCATATATGACAGTGTTTGTATCATTGTTTGGGCATGTATTACATTATAATTCATATTGACTATGTTACATATGCACCATCAATATCTATTTTGGTTGTGATAGATATATAGTTACTATCAGGAATGTTGATCCTAGATTATAGTATGCTATAGGTACAGCAATTCTTGTCATATATTTTCCATATATTTTTGCTGTCACCATCATATTGTATATTTAACAGGAATTATCATTCTATTTAAATTCATATATATACATCCATGTGCCATGGATTTATATTCTCTTTTCAAGTGTGTAAACTTTTGCATAATGAGCTTGATTTAATTTGACTCTTTTCCTATTGGCTATGAGTCATATATATAGACGTCTGGTTGTTGTCCACATGTCTGTGTTTTTTTCACTCACTGAAGAAGGCGTGTGCCGAAACTAGTTTGAGTTATTGAGCAGGACATTCTTGTCCGACTGATTTTACCTCACATTTAACAGTGGAACCCTTCATGCTGGCCTTTTGGTGTTTTTTCAGGGTCATACCAGCCTGGGCTACATAATCGGAGAGCTCCTCTATGTTTTATGCATACTTTATATGTAAGGAATGATACTGGATTATATAACAGTAAACATGGATATTATAATTGTACGGGATTTTAATCATCATTTGAGAAGAAAAAGAAAAAAAGTAGTGATGTGAATAAAATGTTAGAGATAATTAGATATGGAAAATGTAGTCTATGGGAATACACTAGATGGACCTATAGTAGAGGTGAGCGGATTCACTTCTTAATTTCGAAATACCAAAATCCTGAGGTGCAGAATATCGACTTCAGAACCTCGAGATCTTGAAATCTCAAAATTAAGAACCCCCCCCCAAAAAAAAAATCAGTCAACACATCACAAAACATGTTTTTGCAGGGGGCTCCCCTGCACCCCCCGCTATTAAATATACCAACTCCGAGATCACACTACAGCGAGGAAAAGGTAAATCTCCCATTCTGTGCTGTATGCTGATCTCCGTTCAGGATTTCAAAGTTTTAAAACTTCAATCATATGGTCTCCGATCATATGAATTTCAAAGTTTTAAGCTTCGAAATTCTGTAGGGGACCCAGGTGAGCATAGAACAGAAATAGATTACTTCTTGATGTCATCAGGGATAGAGAGGACAGAGGAAGGTGTAATAGAAACATGGTTTTCAGATCATGTCATTTGAATAAAGATTAAAAACAAAGAAGAATATTTAAAATGGGAAGGGGAATAAAGAGGCTTAATGGAAACAATGGCAAAAAAGTAAAAATGACAGATATGCAGCTTTGGAATGATCATACAGGCATGAGAGATGTTTATAATAATTGGTCTGAATGATGGATAGTATTTAAAGAAAAATATAAGAATTGTTATATAGAGTGGAAATTGCAAAATAGAAATGAACTACTAAAAGATCGTGGTAAGTTAATTAATGAGACATTTAATAACACTGAAAGAAATGAAAGAGAATATTTTAGTAAAGAAAAAGAAATATACTAAATGAATCAACAGAAAATTAAATATATGTTATAAAAACAAAGATATTTCTTGCAAGTAAGGAGAGAAGACGTGGCTCCATATTTGAATAAAATAGTTAAGAAGATAACAGTATAATGAGAGAAATGAAAGATGTAACAGGAATAATTCAGAACTTCTTCTTCTTCTTTTTCTTTCAGCTGCTCCCGTTAGGGGTCGCCACAGTAGATCAACTGTTTCCATTTCTTCCTGTCCTCTGCATCTTGCTCTGTCACACCAACCACCTGCATGTCCTCTCTCACCACATCCATAAACCTTATCTTAGGCCTTCCTCTTTTCCTGTTACCTGGCAGCTTCATCCTTAGCATCTTTTTCCCAATATACTCAGCATCCCTCCTCAGCGCATGTCCAAACCAACGTAATCTCACCTCTCTGGCTTTGTCTCCAAACCTTCCAACCTGGGCTGACCCTCTAATATACTTATTCCTAATCCTGTCCATCCTCATCACACCCAGTGCAAATCGTAACATCTTCAATTCTGCCACATCAAGCTCTGACTCCTGCCTTTTTGTCAATGCCACTGTCTCCAACCCATATAACATAGCTGCTCTCACTACCCTGTTGTAGACCTTCCCTTTAACTCTTACTGGTACCTGTCTGTCACAAATCACTCCTGGCACTCTTCGCCACCCACTCCACCCTGTCTGTACTCTCTTCTTCACCTCTCTTCCACACTCACCATTACTCTGAACTGTTGCTCCCAAGTATTTAAACTCATCCACCTTCACCAACTCTACTACCTGCATTCTTACCATTCCTCTGTCCTCCCTCTCATTCACACACATATATTCTGTCTTAGTCCTGCTGACCTTCATTCCTCTTCTCTGTAGAGCATATCTCCAACTCTCCAGAGTCTCCTCAACCTGGTCCCTACTCTCACTACAGATCACAATGTCATGACTCCTGTCTGATCTTGTCTGTCAACCTGTCCATCATCATTGCAAATAAGAAAGGGCTCAGAGCTGATCCTTGATGTAATCCCACCTCCACCTTAAATGCATCTGTCACTCCCACTGCAGACCTCACCGCTGTCACACTACCCATGTACATATCCTGTACCACTATTACATACTTCTCTGACACTCCCATCTTCCTCATACAATACCACAACTCCCCTGTAGCACCCTGTCATATGCTTTCTCTAAGTCCACAAAGGCGCAGCTCCTTCTGACCTTCTCTGTACTTCTCCATCAACATAATTCAGAACAGACAAAAAAAATAATGGAAGTGGTGGTAGAGTGCATAAAAGAAATGTTTAAAGAAAAAAGATAGAGAGGAAGAAGCAACGAGATAATAAGGAATTAGAAACATAAATACTTCTAGAGGAAATGGACAGAATATTACAACAGTCAATATAGAATCGGCAGGAGGACATGATGGGACAGAATATCAAACATATTGACAGATGTCAAGTGGGAATGAAAATTGAACTAGAAGTAGATAAAAATCAGGCAGCAACTGAATGTGCCAAACATATATATAAGGTGAATGATCAAATGAGGAGGCAAGAAATGTATAAAATGCACAAATATAGTTGCAAGTACAGGAAACTCATGAACAACCTCATGTTGATCAGGACCAAACGCAGGAATGGTCAAGGAGAGGTGAATTTAAACCAAAAGACAAAAGATTAATATTGGTGTTCCAAGATAGTGGACTATGTACACTTTGGTTTACAAAGTCCATAGAACATGTGGGAGAAACAGAGAAATATATGCTTTGTAAAACAGAATTGGAACTAGTCGCACATCTTGTTGCTGGTTGTGATATACTAATGGTAGAAGGACTGTATACTGATAGGCATAATAATGTGGTAAGGCTGTGGTTTTGGGGATTATGCAAACTTTATAATATTGAAGTAGCTGAAAAACACTGAAAACATGAGCCACAAAGCATCACAGAAAATTATGAAGTTTATATCATGTGGGATCATCCATTACCAACAGTTCAAAAAATAGATGCAAGAAAACCAGAAATAGTGGTCCATGAAAACGAAAAGAAGACAAAAGTAGCATTATTCATTGAAACTGCTGCACCCAGTGACTACAGTGTCTTATGTACTGAGAGGCACAAAGTCATAAAATACCAGGATTTAGAGGCAGAAATAAGAGCAGTTACAATAGTAGTGGGAGCAATGGGTCTTATAAAAAAGGGTTTGCAATCATACCTAGATATGTTACCAATACACGTAACTCCATACAAATTGCAGGAGGAGTCATTACTGGGCACATTGCGGGTGCTTCAAAGAGCACTGTTGGTTAACATCAAAGACTGAAACAATACTAGGGGGGCGTGGCCAAGATGAGCACAGAGTAGCAGCTTTTCTTATCAGCTCTGCCTTTACAGAACTTTATTGACAGGAAATATTGATATAAACTTCCCTAATAATAGTTTTTTTTATTTTAATTAATTCTTTAAAATATATATTAGGGTAGTATATAAAAAATTTCAAGTAGATTTTAAATTTTCTTGTCAAAGTTACACTTGGAAGTACTACAGAAAAAAAACAGGATGAGCTTCACTAAATCTTCTCATCAAGAGACAACTATCAAAAAAGAACTACAGTCATTACTAACTATTATTCAAGAACTAAATGTCAAAATAGACAAAATGGATATAAAAACTGACAATTTCAAAGAAAAGTATTCTCACCAAATGGATATTCTACATGAAGATTTATTGCAACAAAGGAAGCAGATTTCAAGAATGGAAACTGCATTAAGTGATATGGATAACAGAATTCAGGGGAGTGAACATAATGTTGAGTCCTGTTAAAGCAAAATTCTCTTCTTCAGACAAAGGTTGATGACCTTGAGAACAGGTCCCGTAGGAATAATGTGAGAATTTTTGGCTTACCGGATAACATAGAGGGAAATAATATGGAAACATTTTTATCTTCCAGGTTGCCTGAAGTACTTGAACTGCTGGAGGCTCTTTCATATGGTATTGAATGAGCCCATAGATCAATGGTGACATCTAAAAACACCAAGAGTAATTATACTAAATCTGTTATTGTAAAGTTCCTATCAGCCCATGATAAGGAAATGGTACTAAAGACTGCATGGACAAAATCCCCAATCAAACTGAAGGACAATATTATATGCTTTGATAATGACTATTCTTCTTCAGTATTATCAAAAAAGAAAATTTTCTTGCCTTTAGTCAGAGAACTAAAAAATAATAAAATAAAAACCCATTTGCTTTTTCCTGCAAGACTGAAAATATTTTATCAAGATGGTTTTAAAATTTTTTATGACCTAGACAATGCAATAACTTATATAAAATCTGATAACATACTGGAAAAAGTAGATGAAATGGAGTGGGCCAATCCTAGTCTTAAATGAAATGATGAAAACAACACTTGGAAAACATTTGCCCCTAAAGATTTAAATTGTGCTTTCGACTCAGTTACATGGGAATATTTGTTCACTCTATTAAAGGAATTACATTTCTCCAATAATTTTATCAATCTTATCACTCTGTTATATGAAGGTAGCCAAGCTTATGTTAAAATTGGTACTAGTATATCTCAAAATATACCAATAGTAAAAGGTACTAAGCAAGGGTGTCCTTTATCCCCTGTTTTATTTTCATTAGTTATGGAACCATGGGCAAATTTAATAAGACATGATACAGATATTGAAGGATACAAATTAAACCCCACTATATCATCTACAATACAAATGTTTGCAGATGACATATTGATTACTCTTGGGAGTAGAAGGGAATCTATACAAAAACTTTTTAAAAACATGGAATATTTTCAAAAAAATTCCGGCCTTACTTTTAATAATAATAAAACACAAATTATTTTAACAGGTTCAAAAAATACAATATGAATATAATGAATATATAGCTCAGTCTCAACAAATAGCATATTTAGGTATAATTATTACTAACAATATTAAAGATACCATTCAAATAAATTATAATAAAAGTCTATTACAAATAGAAAATTTAATAAATAAATGGAACAAATTTCTATGGGCGATAAACTTTTAATAATAAAGATGATCCTTCTCCCCAAAATTTTATATATAATTCAATCTTTATCTATACATCCTTCTTACCAAATAATTAAAAAAAATAATTCAATGATTCAGAAATTTTTGTGGTTACCAAATAAGCCAAGGACTGCATTAACATACCATATGTATAATTGGAATAATGGGGGTATAGCCCTACTAAATTTAGAAATGTATTCAATTTTATCAGTATTCACTATAATCTCCCATCTCATTGATGTGGAATACACTGCTAAGTGAGAAGAGTTTATAGAGGTATTGTCACAAAATACCAAAGATATGAACAGTTCCTATAAGCTAAATATAATTTATAATCCATTTATATGGAAGTTAAAAGATTATATTTCTGAATTTTCTTCTCTGAGTTTTAACTCTAAGTATATAGTTTTTTCTCTTAAAATCATTTAAAAATTATATATTTAAGTATAATATCTATAAGGACTGGCTTTTTTTACTCTTCCCTATAGCCTACACACACAGATTTATTTTCTCTTCAGATTATACAAAAATGTCTATATTTCAGCAAAAGCATTTAATATTTTGGCACCAAATGATGATAAATAATGAGATAAAATCCAATAGTTTACTCTTGGAAGAGTATAAACTTAATACTTGTTTATGGTTAGAGCTTCAAGAAGCTAGACAATATGTATTAAATAAATTGGATTCTATGTATCCTATAATTAGGGAAAAAATCCCAAGTTAATACAATATATGATTTTATCAGTTTTGCATAAATATCCTGCTAATAACAAGTTATCAAACATTTATAGGGAAATTAAATGTGATTTAGATACACATTCAGATAATTATTGGAAATATTTTTCTTTAATTAATAATAATCCCCCTTCTGAGAAAGACAAATTGAATATTTTACAATCAGCAAGTATGACTACTTCTTCTTTAAAATGGAAATTATTCACATGGAGATTTTTAAATAGATCATTTATCACTCCTCATAATATAAGTATATTTTCTAAAAAGAATATAACATGTTGGAGATGTAATATTGAATTGAATGCTGACTGGTCTCATGTTTTATAATTGCATATATTTAAGAAAATTTTGGGATGGTATCAATAATTTGTTGCAAACAGTTTTTACTGATAATTTCTTTATATCTAAATCACTTGTTTTATTTAATACTCCTGTTCCTGATTATGAAAAAGAGAATAAGTCCCTTTGGTTTGGTCTATACTATCTATAGCTAGAAAAACAATCACTAAGAATTGGAAATCTAGTACAGCACCTACATTTCTTGAATTTAAAAATATACTCCTTGAAACATGTAATTTGGAAATGTTAACTATTAAATCTAGATAATCTAGGAATACTACATTATATAATTCATGGAATATCATCTGTGAACTTCTAGAAAAATAGTTTATTAATTTATGTAAACAGATGATTTTTATTAATCCTATAGCTACATTAAGGAATTTTTTTTGCATGATGAGCGTCTTTGTACATAGTTTAGTTACATTGGTTTATATATTAGAAGGTTTTTTATTTTCTTGTTTTTTAACTTTAAAGAAAAAATGTTACAATTTCATGGAAATATTTGTTCATTTTAATAATTATTTAATAAAATTCTTTGAAAAAAAAAGATTGAAACAATACTAATGTCATGAACTTTAATCATACTTTGATTTAGGAATGGGGTCTATTCCCGTCATTGTATTAGAAACCTAAAGACTTGGAGAAATTAAAAAGAGATGTCAATAAGGAAAAAAAATGTTGGAATTGCTGAATGAATGGTTAAGAGAAGAATGTAAGTTTTATGAATTTTGTAGTGGTATCCTGATGTTTATATTAATATGGAATAAAGATAGATAAAATTGAAAATGAAAGAAAAATATGGTATAAGAATGTTATGTGTAAATATTATTATGTGTATCCATGGAGAGATTTATGTTTTGAGAAAATGAAAGCCATAAAAGCAAGAAGAGAAAGCGTAAAACATGGTAGAATGTCAATAATTTTTATGGAGGTTGACTATATGCAAATTACCAGTAAAGGCCAATATGCCATATAAAAATGAGAAGAAAGAACATGGAATTACTGTAAAGAATTTGAAACCGCAGAACACATATTTCTGAAATGTGAAAGAGCAGTGAAATTATGGCAAAAATTAAGTGACTTAAAATATTTTGATGATATAAAGTGTGTGGATGATTTAATATGGACATGAATGAATATGTTTTTTATGGAAATAAATACAAGGAGTATGTATAGAAGACTGATAAAAATGTCTGTTACAATATGGATTATTTGAAAACAAGGAATGAAAGAAATAATGTTTAATGGGAAATGGGACTTTGCAGGAGGCTAGAAAAAATAAAATTATGGCCTTTGAAAATAGAGCAGTGGTCAAAAACGTATTAGAATATTGGATTTCTGTATATATGAAAGATGAATAATATGATGTATATAATATTGTAAATGGTATAAATATGGCTAAAATAAAGGACCCCCAAACCTTATCTTTAACATCCACCTGAGCTACCACCAATAGCAGATTGGGGGGGTCTTGATTTAACATCTCATCCAAAGGAAGGCACCCTCAGGAATGTAGCACCACCTTATGCTGCCCTACAATGACAGCAATCAGTCTACCTGGTGTGGAAATAGAATCCACAGCTTCTGCAACAAAAGCAAGGGTGCTAAATGTTGCACCACTGACACTGAAAATGAAAGCTGGTTAGTTACACAGTGTTATCAAACAGACAGCAGCAAACCTCTCAGCTTCTTTGCTTAAGAATTCTGAACAAATCCAAAAATAATGGTGGGGGCAAAGGATCAAAAGCAGGGACAAGTTCTAAATATTGCTCTTATTCACTTAAAAAAATGAATAGAACAACAGGTTTTGCATCAATATGCATTTTCTGAATAAGTAGAATTGAGAATCTCTGATGTCTTGCTTTGTTGGCTAACTGTAGTCATCAGGAAAGCAAAGAGTTTACAAGAAGCAGTGAGAAAGATGCAAACTCAGGAACATTTGAAAGGCATGGACAGCAGACAGAAACAGTGCTGTTTTACCTTCATAGGTTCATAGGTGTGTACTAGGCTAATGGCCCAGGAGCCTTTACAAGCCTAGCCCATAGACGTGCCCTGGCATCGTGCTGACTGACATTAGTTCCCAATGCCTCTATCAAGTAGAGCCCCCGGGGTGAGCTTTCTATTTCCCATCCACTCATCAAGATTTCTCTTGAAGAGGGCCAGTGAAGTGCTCTGCTTGACATGTATAGGAAGTCTATTCCAGAGCATGGGCAATCTCTGGGTTATGAACCTGTCCCTCCAACATGTTCTGTTGATTGTGGTAATGAGGTTGAGGTCTCTGGAGCATGTGGTGTGGCGGGATTGGGATTTCTTTAGATGTAGCATTTCTAACAGAGCTGGGTCAGACATGGCTTTGTAAGTCAAGCAGAGATCGCCTGTTAGTAGACGATATGAGACAGAGAAAAGCTGGAGATTTTTTAGTCTGTCCATGTTGGACATGTGTCTAAGGCCTAGGATCCTCTTTGTGAGGTACTTTTGTGGCCTTTCCAGCTGTTGCATGTGTCTAGTGAGGTACATGCCAAATGGGGCATTATACTCGATGATTGGCCTAATGAGCGAAGAGTAGAGAGAGAGATGATGACCTCTTTCTTCCTGGATGCAAAACCCTTGTTAATGAGATGTGCCACATAGAAGGACTTTCTGACCACAGTGGCAATGTGGTGGTCGAAGCAGAGGTTGCTGTCAACTTGTGTCCCCAGATCTCTTATAACTCCTTCAGTGGTCAGTGGGCTCCCATCAATGTGGCAATTAGTGGGAAATGAGTTCTGCTATTTTTCTTTTACAGCAGTTATTTTTTCCTGTTAGTCCCTAGCACAAGATCAGACCCTAACAGTATTTGGGGGGTACTTATTAATAGCACCCCTCTAAGAGCTATTATGATTGAGTCTCATGCTAGGGAAACTGTTCCCAGCCGAATAGCATGAAAGCACTACTGAGCCTTCATTTTGAATCTCTTAACCTCCACAAGCAACAAGCTTCACACAGTTGCCCAAATTAAGTTGCTCACCAGCTCTTACTTTAGCAAATGTTTCTGCTGACATTACATTACACTTTGAACCAGTGTCTACTTTGAGTTCTGTGGGTTTACCATTGATCAGAACAGTACAACATACTTCATTCTTTGCCAATAAATCTACTGCATTAACCTTTTCATCAATCACTGATACACCATCTACATAAAATGTGGGGTTGCAGATCTCTGTATGATCAACTTGCTTTTTTCAGTGACTTTCTTAATAACTAAATGAGGCTTGCCTGATTATCAAAACCTTTAAAAAATTGTTCCATTTTTTACACTTTTCATATCATTGACCAAATGCTAAGCACTTCTCTCTTTTAGACTCATGATTGGCACCACAATTATGACAGTTAACAATAAAATTTGGGTTTTTCTGACTCTCCCTTTACTGCACTGAGCACGCTCCTTTCACTAAGCTAGTCTTGGAACTTGGTAGAAAGCTATGAGTCCTCCCTGCCCATAGCCGGCTTTAGGCATAAGCCAACTAGGTAGCCGCCTAGGGCATTGCTCTAGCAGGGGCACTATTTCAGTGTTTATTTGGTGTAAGTAGACCAGGATGGGGGTACCAGGTGGTGTGGTGGAGGGTGACATGGAGCCCTTTTGCCTAGGGCACCAGTCAACCTAAGGTCACTCCTGCCCTGCCACACCCACAGGGGTCGCAGCTATCATATGCTTAGGCCTGGTTCTGCTTGCCACGTGTTGCATGCTGTCTAAGTTTGTTATAAAGGCTGCTGAAACCATGCTCTTATCACTTGCAAGCATATTTGTGTGCCTTTCTGTGAGCTCATGGATTTGACAAATCTGTATGGGTTTGTTTAACATTAAATCACTGTCACAAAGCAAGATTCTTTCTAACTGCAGCACTATTAATACCACGCACAAGCCTGTCCTTTATTAACTCATCTTTTAAGTCACCAAATCTGCACATTTTAGCTTTATTTCTGAAGTCAGTGATATAAGCTGCAAAAGTTTCACCTGGCTTTTGGTCTCTTGTATAAAATAAGTGCTTCTCTAATGTAACATTTGTCTGGGGATTGCACATTTCTCTAAATTTGCATTTTAAGAGCTCATAGTCTTCCCTTGATTCAGCCGGTACTACAATATGATGGTTTGCCCCTTCTTCTGCATATATTTCTGGTGCATACACAAATGAAAGCTCTCTTTCAATAGCCTCTGACCCAGCTAAGTTAAGCAAAATGAATGCACTTGTACATGCATCTTTGTCAGAAAAAGCTGCGTGCATGAAAATGTCATATTCCTGCTCAAATACCATTTAATTTTCTGCTATATTATGATAAAAAACAAGTGGACCTGGTCTGCAAAATGTCTCTACCATATCAGCACACAGTAGTGAAGACGCTTGAAATCATATACGAACATACACACATAAATATATATATGCCAGAACTTTATGCCAGTACTTGTAATTATGGAATCAAACAATCCCTGCATGAATGACATGTGCACGGCCAAAAACCAAAATGAATTCCAAAAGAAAAAGCCAGCACCCAACTCCTGTAGCATAGGCAATACTATTTTATTTCAAAATGAAACAGCAAAAAATGTAACCATACACCAACATGGTTGTACCTGTTTCGGCAAAGCCTTCCTCAGCAAACAAACATGATGCAACAAATGAAAAACCTAACATGCTATCTTCTTACTTATAAATAAGTTTGTGCTTGATGTAAGGAGCACCCTCTAGTGCATATAGGTTCATAGGTTCATACTAGGCTATCTGCCCTAGGGCATTTATAAGCCTAGCCAGAGTGTGTTTGGCTTTTACCACCCATTTTAAATTAATTTTGCTATGCCCTTTTTTGAGGTTAGTATACTGTGCCTCTGTCTAACAGTGACACAGAAGTGATACCCGGGGTAAACCTACGATCTCCCATCCACTTATCAAGATTCCTCTTGAAGAGAGTCAATGAGGGACTCTGCCTAACCTGGACTGGGATTTTATTCCAGAGTGAAGGGAGCCTCTGGGTTATGAATCTGTCGCTCCAGCATGTCCTATTTATTTCAGTGCTGAGGTTCAAGTCTCGAGCGTAGCTCGATGGGATTTGGATTTTCTGAGGTGCAGCATGTCCATTAATTCCGGGTTGGACATGGCTTTATACGTCAGGCACAGATCACCTCTGAGCAGGCAGTATGCCACTGAGTAGAGCTGGAGTTTCTTTAACCAGGCAGCATATGGCATCTGTTTGAGCCCTTTGATCCTCTTGGTGAGGTACTTTTGGGGTCTTTCCGGTTGCTGCAGGTGTCTGGTAAGGTACATCCCAAAAGGGGCATTGTATTCAATTATGGGCCTGATGAGGGATGAGTAAAGAGGCACGATGACCTCCCCTGATCTAGATGTGAATCCCTTCATGATTAGGTGGGCAATATAAAATATTTTTCTAACCACTTTGGCCACGTGGTTGTCAAATGAGAGATTGCTATCAACTTGGGTCCCCAGGTCTCTAATTACTTCTTCTGTACTTAATGGATTACCACCTATGTGGTAATTTGTGGGCACTTTGTTTTTGCCAAAGGGGATGACTATACACTTTTTGGCGTTTAGCTTGAGGCCATGGCTCTGGCACCAGTTGTCTGTTTCTATGAGGCCCTTTTGGAGAATGCTTGTGACAGCTGGAGAGTCGATTATGGTGCCCAGTTTGCAGTCAACTGTGAACTTGGTCAGCCACAGTCCTTTCATGTTGGCCTGTACCTCCGAGAAATATATACCAAACAAGAGAGGTCCCAGAACTGAGCCTTGTGGGACGCCACTTGTAACTGGTTTGGAGTCTGACATGGTTCCAGCAATTCTAACCATGTGGGTTCTGTCCTTGAGCCAGTTTGCAACCCATCTAGTGACATAGGGGTTTATATTTAAGCTGGTGAGCTTATCTATAATGCCCGAGTGGGGTATTGTATCAAAGGCTTTTGCGAGGTCCAGGTAGGCTGTGTGGATCACCTTCCCCTCGTCAATGGCCTTGGTGACTGCTTCAAAGAAATCAACCAGGTTTAAGAGGCAGGATCTGCCCTTAACAAAGCCAAACTGGGTAGGATCCAGTGTCTGTAGGTCCCCAATATCTTTATTTATGAGGTCTGTGATGATCCTTTCCATAGCCTTGCAGACCAAGCTAGTCAGGCTTATGGGGCGATAGTTTCCAGGATCCGTTGAAGCACCACCTTTGTGGAGAGGGACCACTGTTGCTGTACGCCACTCTTTGGGTACATATCCTGTAGTAAGGCTGAGATTGAACAGTAGTTTTATGTTTGGGTTTAGCTCTTCTTGGAGTTCATGTAAGACGCAGCCCGGGACACCATCTGGTCCCATTGATGCTGTGTTTTTTGCTTTGGAGAGGGCAGCTCTTACCTGAGCATCTGAGATGTCAGGGGGGCAGCCCTCTGCTGGGATATATATTTGCCCTTTTGGTGGGGAGGGGGGGGAGAAGTTTGCGCTGAACCTGTCAGCTAGGATGTTGGCAATGTCTGTGGGTTCTGTGTATTTTTTGTCATTTTGGACTAATTCTGAGCATATCTGGGAACTCCCACCCAGGTTCCTAACATAACTAAATAAAGCCTTGTGATTATCCTTAGTGTCCTGTGCAGTTTTTCTCTCGAAGCTGGTCTTAGACGATTTTATGAGTGCCCGTAGTTTTTTGCTAATACTGATCAGAGATGCCTTCCCTTTTTGGGATTTTGCTCTATCATGTAGTGGCTTCCTCCTTCTATTGAATAGTTTGTTTATGGCTGGGGTCCACCAGACAGGATGTCTGCCTTTGGAGGATTGGGTCTTGGTTTTATTTAGGATTGCATGATCCATTCATTCCTGAAGGTGTTCATAGAATGCGTTTATAAAGGATTCTGCGGTCTGGGCCGTATTTTCCACAGGCCCAGGGGCTTTGAAGGATTCCACCTCAGTTTTGAGGAGTGTGAAATTTGCTTTAGAGAAGTTTTTCACTGTGGTTTTCAGGGCAGGGGGTGGAGCCGGGATGTGAATATCCAGTGAGATTAGTTTATGGTCTGATCTTACCAGTGAGGGATACACTTCTGGTCTGGAGCATAGAGTCCCCATGTTGGTGATGATCAGGTCCAGTATGTTTTCCCCTCTTGTGGGAGTGGCAACAAGTTGTTCCATAGCATTTGAGTTTATAAATTCTAGGAACCTTTGGGCTAGGGTGTTGGAGCTAGAGTAATGCTCCCAGTCTATGTTTGGGTAGTTGAAGTGGCCCAATATAATGGTGTTTGGAGAGACCTTCATATTTTCCAGTGTTCTCAGGAAGACCGAGTGGGGTTCCTGGGTTTGGGAGGGTGGTCTGTAGCAGGCTATAAACTGGAAGGCAGTTTTACCCACTGTTAGTTGCACATGGATAGTCTCTGATGCTTCGTGCTGTGCCACCAACCTGGAAGTGTGGGTATCTTTGACGAATATTGATACTCCCCACCTTTTGTGGTTCGGTCCAAGTTTTGGGGCTGAAAAGCATGGTATGAGGTATAACCTGGTAGTGCTGGGGTGCTCTTGGGAGCCTTGAACCAGGTTTCTGTTACTGCACAGATATCGATGTTCTCCATGCCAAGGAGAGTTTCGAGTGCATGCATCTTGAGGTTTAGACTTCTGGCGTTGAGTAGCATTACTCTTAGTTTCTTATCCCTTGTGATACCTATGGAGGTGAGTTTGTCTTTTGAGCCTTGCCTAAATAAAGGCACTATGGGGTAGCAAGAGCCTTTGCCAATATCCAAAAGCCCAGGGTGACAGGTGCAAGCCATCCCTAGCGAAGCATCGTGGCTTGTCGAGCATGTCATCCCAGGCTGACAGGCATTGGATCCCCTTTGAATGACACCAATACTTAAGCCAATTGTTGAAATTGATCATCTTGTCTTCATATTGTGGCATCATTCTTGGTGAGGGAAAGATGCTACTCAAGGTCAGGGTCATACCGGCTGGGCTACATGCTCAGAGAGCTCCTCTATGTCTCTTTTCATGTAGTCCAGGGAGGTACATCTCAGGTCATTCACACCAGCATGGACAATGACTGAGTCATATTTGTACTTGCCTTGGAGTGACCCGAGTGCTTGTGTTATGTGGTGGATCCTAGCGCCTGACAGGCAGCTCACCATGACCTTCTCCTTGTTCAGCCTGGTGAGCAGGACGTCAGTGTGCCTGACGATAGAGTCACCTATTACAAGTGTATCAGGTGTGTTGTTTAGCCTTAAGGGCTGTGACTGTTTGGCACACTGGCTTTGTGAGATATGTGTTGCACGTGTTTTGTTTGGGGTAGCGGCTGCTTGGGTGTCTGCTTTGGAGGTCTCTGCTGCTTAGGCAGATTTTTATTTAGAGCCTCCGAGTATGTTTTTGTGTGTTTATGTGTTTGGTTTGCTGTCGTGGTAGGTCTATGTGAGACTGGAATTGTAGTGAGTGTGGTTTCCTTCTCCTCCTGATATATTAATAATGCACAATTTGCTATCCACATATAAAATATATAATTATATATAAACATATATAAAAAAACACAATGTGAATGGATACTTCAAAAGTGATCATTCAGACCCGGAGAAAAAAGGGCCCCCAATTTGATTATCCACATTTTTTCTTTGTTAGTAAACATTTCATGTAAAACATGAGTTTGTTTATGCCTGGCCTTAATGTGATCAATAACCATAAAACAAAAGATGCCCGTAGGGTGTGTAGAAATGTGTTTATACAAAGAACTGGACCCCTTTTTATTCTTAATATCACTAAGATGTTCCCCTATCCTGACCTTAAAAGGACAGGAAGTTTGTCCAACATAAAATGCTCGACAATTGCACTAGGCCAGATAAATCACCCAAGAAGTACTACAATTAGCAAAACATAGAACATTATAAACTTGTGGACAATTGTATGAAGAGAAAGTCTGACATTTTAACACCCTAGGGCAATAGGTACAATGACCACATGGGTAACAACCCAATACTGAACCACCAAATAAATTAGTTTGAATAGTTGAGCATGCATCCTTATTATAAACCCTCTTATAGTGACTAAAAAGAGATCCCAAAGGCCGCCCTGTATGGAACAAATAATGACACTGATCCACTATATAACTATTTAGGACTTCATCCGATTTTAATAAGTGACAATGATTATGAATAATATTCATAAAAACCAACAATATTTCTCCCATAAGTTGTTACAAATCTGAGCAAATCTGAATTAGCAGAATCCCAAACCAGATAGGATAATAACTCAGTTCTATCTTGCTGATTTGCATAGCGACTAGCCCTTGTGATGTCACCCCCTTGGTAACCCCTACTCTTGAACCTGGAAATAAGATCCCTTCTGTAATGGTCATATGTGGAAGTACTGGAACAAATCCTTTTGACACGAAGGAATTGAGACTTGGGGATATTCTTGATGGCATGCTGGGGGTGGAAACTGGTAGCATGTAATAGGGTATTGAATTGAGGAAATTTTCTAAATAACTCACTCTCAAGAGTGTTGGTATCTGTTCTTTTTACCAAAACATCCAAAAATGTTATTTCAGATCTAGAATAAGTCAACTTAAATTCAATACCCCATATATTGCCATTCAAATATTCTAAGAATTCCATAAGGAATTCCACATCAGCTCTCCACACCATCCAGCAGTCATCAAGATATCTTCTCCATATGTCCATTTCATTGATGTAGATATTGTGACCAATATCATAAATCACCTGGTCTTCCACATACGCCATGAATAAATCTGCATAAATGGGGCAAAAGATGCCCCCATAGCAGTGCCCTGAGTCTGCCAAAAACATCTGTCCTTAAAATAGAAAACATTATGAATCAGGACCTGTTCTGTCATACAAACCAGAAGGGTATTGAAACCAGGCTTATAAATGTTGGCCTTGTCCAACCAATATTGCAGGGCCAAAAGTCCTGCCCAGTGGGGAATACTGGTATATAAGGAGGTGACATCCAAGGTGCACAAAAGCCAATTAGATTCTAATTGTGTCTCAGAAATAATAGAAAGGAACTGAGTAGTATCCTGAATTCTTGAACGTATACAAACCAAAAGTGGTTTTAAATACAAGGTAAGAAATTCAGATAGAGGTTCTGTCAAGGAACCTCTGCCTGATACTATCGGTCTACCGGGCAGTCTTATGGGATCTTTGTGAATTTTTGGCAGAAAATACATGTTGGGACAATCAACCTTCAAATGATAACATACTTCATCAGTAATGATGCCCTCATCTTTAGCCATGTCTAAAAAATTGTCAGTATCCTTTTTAAACTGAATAGTTGGATCCACTTTCATTTCTTGATAGTGATTGTTATTAAATAACTGACGATAACCTTCAGCTTCATAGTCCCCCAAATCCTGGACCACCACAGCCTCCCTTTGTCTGCGGAAAGAACCGCAATGTCCTTATTGTTAATTAAATTTTCTAGACATATTCTCTGATGTTTATCCAAATTATCCTTCATCCTGTCCTGTTTATGTAAATACAGATGTAAATCTTTAAGGACCGCATTTTGGAATGTTTGTACAATGGGTTGCATAGGTGGCCTGAACTTGGAGTTCCTGAAGCGAAAATCCCTAAACTCAGAGACAGCATTATCTGAACCATGAAAAAAACATTTTAAATTCAAATTGCGACAAAATTTAACCACATCCTCTGCAAAATAATGCCCCTGAACAAAAAAAATGGGCACAAAACTTAGTCCTTTATTCAGTATATCAACTTGTTGATCATCCAATACTACAGAGGAAATGTTATGCACATTATTGATTTTAAATTCTAGATCTTGGTCATCCTTTGAAGGATTTCCCCCAGCCCATCTGGATTTATGATGCTTCCTCCCCCCTCGTCTCTGGGACTTGTACCTAAAGGGACCTTCCTAACAAAACCTGACTCTGAGTTATTCCTTTTGGAAATAGGGGAAGCACTAGTATGAACTTCCTCCCAGTCCATATTGGAGGACGAGTCCTCGCCCGATGGCGTGGACTCCCTACTCCTTTTTTTCAAAATGGATTTGGGCCGGGTAACTCTCATTCTTTTAGGTGCATCCATGGGCATACCAAATTTGACCCTAGGTCGCATATCAAATGGCTTACTCCTATCATAATCACCCACATCCCGGGTGAATTTCTTAACTTTTTTATCCTTTAAACCTGAATCCAATGTGGATAATTCTTTATCAAGTTTCTCAATATTATCTTTGTAACAAAAAAGTGTAGAAAACACCTCCACAGTTTTGCTGACCATCATTACACTAGCAGTTTGTTCCTCAACCTTCCTCTCATAAAAACTGCTCAAAATGTCTACAAAGGTCATAGAAACATGTTGTTGGGCTTCTGCCCATTGCATTAGAAGACACTAATCCGGTTCTGCCACCATGGCTGTAATCTAACCCTAAGTCCTCTAGGAACTATTTTCCTCCGTTGGTAGGCCCTAAACAATTTTAAATGCCAAACATTTTTCCGAAGGGAAATAAGATCCTTGGTTAGCTTGGCAAAAGCCAAATTGCAGTCTTGAGTGGGATTTTGAACACCAGAAGTAACATCATTTGAACCCGAGGCTAGGCCAAAAATGCCCAAATCCTCTGAGTCTGAAGACAGACCCTTAATAAGAACTGCTAATTCCATCACTGACCAAAAATAACCATAGGGTCAATAAAAAATATACAAAAATATCTACACCACATATAAGTAGTATGAGTTCAACCCAAAGTATATTCAATAAACAAATGGTTGGACAATCAATATATCAATAGATATAATTCATGAAACCAACCATAAACATTAAATGACCCTAATTACCACCATTGTTGATAGGTCATATTACCAAAACAACTTTTATATTCCACATCATAAACAAAAGGAAAAATATATAATGTTTAATAATATATTTCCCACTCACAAATCTCAACAGACCAAGGCCCAATTGGGTACAATAATAGCCACCAAGCTCAAAAAAAGCTTATATTGAGCTACCAAAGCTTTACACTACGTAACCAAAATGGGCCTAGAACCAATATTCAGCCCACAACAAATGGTGATAAAAAATAATGATATATTTGGTCAGTATTGTAAAAATCAAAATCATAATACATTTATTCAAAAGAGCTTAACTAGATGTCCCAAAAACCACTTTGCTTGACATATGAAGGGATAACTCATATGCTAACCATGAGCCAAAAAATCTATGCCTAAGATTGTCCTTTGCAAATATACGCCCAGGTCCAATTACCATCTCATCACAAATACCACCTAAAAATGTGTGGTAGATGAATGAATAACTCAAACCCATGGAGAACAAATGCCCAGAGATAGAGAGGGGGGAATCAAACTGACACACCTATCCCCTGCCGACTACAAACCATCACATAAAGAGAATTGAAATGTAGTACGTATAGTACATGTTCGATGCCGTGTAATGAAAATAAGCTCGATCAAGACTTCCCACATTCCTGTTATTGTTAAAACTACGAACAACTCATGTAAAGACAGACATAACTAAGGTGGGACTCAAAAAGAGCCAACCTAAAAGTTGACATAAACAAAACTCATATATTAAATAATACTTATATCTAAATATTGTGCAAACAAATAAACATTTTGAATATTGAAATCTGGTTCCAATATCAAAAGATGACCCCAAACCTTGTCAAACTAAAAAAAATAACAATAATGGCAGTACATTGTAAAAGGAACATAGAAACGGCTTAAGGACATCCGACAAAACAAATTAATCAAATGTCTAGATTAGTCATATAAAAAAACATCATCAGAATTGAAAAATAGACGATATTAACATTCAATATAAAAGTCGTTTCAAAAAATGGTTGTCCAACAATCAACCATTTGTTTGTACTTGCAAATACGTAGTCCTGGAAATGTCCCGCTATAAGAAAAAAAGAAAAACGAAAGTCCGTTCAATGCCTGGATCCAAACAATCACGAATTGTAAATATAAACCCAGATAAACCTAAGAAAATCCAAACGGGTGACCAAAACCCTACAGAGCAAACGACATCCCAAATTAAAAAAAATAGCTGACATTCTGCAATGTTCAAGGGCGCTCCAAGCTGCTGCGAACAAAACTGAAAGACACCATCCAGGAGAAGCCATCAGCAGGATACAAAAGTCTCAAATGGAATCAAACAATCCCTGCACGAACGGCATGTGCACAGCCAAAAACCAAAATGAATTCCAAAAGGAAAGGCCAGCACCCAACTCCTATAGCATAGGCAATACTATTTTATTTCAAAATGAAACGGCAAAAAATGTAACCATACACCAACATGGTTGCACCGGTTTTGGCAAAGCCTTCCTCAGCAACCAAACATGATGCAACAAATGAAAAAACCTAACATGCTGTCTTCTTACTTATAAATAAGTTCATGCTAGATGCAAGGAGCTCCCTCTAGTGCATATATTAATAATGCAGAATTTGCTATCCACATAAAAAATATATAATTCTATATATAAACGTATATAAAAAAACACAGTATGAATCTGGATACCTCAAAAGTGATCATTCAGACCCGAAGGAAAAAGGGCCCCCAATTTGATTATCCATTGTGCATACACAAATGAAAGCTCTCTTTCAATAGCCTCTGACCCAGCTAAATTAAGCAAAATGAATGCACTTGTACATGCATCTTTGTCAGAAAAGCTGCTTGCATGAAAATGTCATATTCCTGCTCAAATACCATTTAATTTTCTGCTGTATTATGATCAAAAACAAGTGGACCTGGACTGCAAAATGTCTCTACCATATCAGCACACAGTAGTGAAGGTGCTTGAAATCATATACAGACATGCACACATAAATATATATATGCCAGAACTTTATGCCAGTACTTGTAATTATGCCCAATAGCGCAACAAACTCTTTGAAATAACTGCACTTTGCCAAATAAGTCTCCGTAGCACAAGAACACTTTGAAATAACTGTACTTTATGAAACCACTCCTTATCAGTGTAAGAAACACTTTGAAATGACTGCACTTTGTGAATAAACTGTATACAATGGAAAAAGCTCAAAGTAAGAAACACTTCAAGATGAATGCACTTTGCAAAAAAACTGTACACAGCACAAGAACCTTTCAAAATGGCTGTACTTTGCGAAATAACTCTGCACAGTGTAAGAAACACTGAAATGGTGGCTTTCTGCGAATAAATGCACACATTACATGAAACTTTTTGAAATGGCTGTACTTTGGCTGCACTTTGCAATGCAACTGTACTTTGCACACAGAAAACTCTTTGAAATAATTGCAGCATAATAAAGCAGACACTCTACAAACACTTTGCAAACTCTGAGATACCTCCAACAACTCCAGTTATGCTTTGAATGGCTTCAGTCAATGCAAAATAGTAGTTTGTGCTCAAACATGTTTTTTTACTAAAAACTTGCAGTTGCCTTGTTCTTTAAGCTTATTTTGCCCTTTCATTGTACTCGTTATACCCTTTTAATCTCTTATTATGCTCATTATACATTTCTTGTGCCCGTTTTACTCTAAACATGCTCGTTATGCAACCCAAAGGTAATTCTGAGCCCCATATGAATAGTTTTGCTAATTTTATCAAATATCACGGTTTCAAACATTTTGTTTAATTAATAATACAGTTTGTGCCTTTCGTTTGCTTAATAATATGTTTTTTGTGCTACTTGTTTGATTAATAATGCGTTTTGTGCCTTATAATGTGTGCTGTTTCATTTTCTTTGCCAAATAAATCATTTGTGCAGCTTTCTTTACCTTTAGATAATTTCTGGCCCTTTTTCATTTGTCTGTGCTCCATTTCACTTAACCTGCTTAGTCTGTCTTCACCTTCAACTCTGTACCTCATGGCTCGTAGAAGTTGTTCTTCTGATCCCGGCTCTTACACCATGTCACTCGTCTAGTCAGGATAAAACAGATGAACATTCATGGGTTCTGTTCAAGCTGCTTTATTACATACAAACACATTCATGATTGAGGCTTTGTAATTAAACTTAAACAAACTTATAAACAGACTGACTACTACAGTCACACATGTTAACACTCTGGCTGTTCTCTTAAAATGGCACTGCTGCCTGCACGTGCTCTGTATTTATATGCACGTACTACGTCTAGAAATGCTTCTTAAAGGTACATGCACACGCTCTGATCTACAAGTACATTAGAAGAAATATACAGTAACATTTTGTGCAGATGGAATGAATGGAGCACTTTAGTTCCTTCATCAGTGGCTGGCC